>NC_068574.1:53069437-53372467 GCF_025698545.1 Gossypium raimondii
TTTTATCTTAAGAATGGCAGCAATAATATGAACAACCCAAGTAAGTTTAGCTTCAATAATAGAGAGATCATTTTTATCACAGGTCTGCAATCGTGCTTTTTCCTGAAAACAATGAATTAAAAGTATTAAATAGAATCATCAAATGAAAATATATAGACTATGAAGATTCCAAGAAACTAGGCCTCAATCATACATGACCATACCGTGTATGACTGCAGGACAGGCTCCATCATGTTTATTATATACGAGCCACTGCTTTCATACTGCAACTCAAGGAAATAAAGGAATCAGGAAGCAACTAAAACTTTATGTTTAAGGCATAAAAAAGCTCATTTCATTAGATTAGTCACTAAAAGTAACCGCGCTCTGATCTTTAATATATCACAGGTGACTGGCATAAGTTCTGTATGATGTAATAGTGCCCTTTGACTTGTTTTATCTTTCTTGCACTGAAATTCTGGAATATTTTTCCCGAAAACAGAAGCTTAATGATTTTTACTAAGTCAAAAAGAAAACCGAAGGAAAAAAGAGAAGGCATAAATTCTAAAATATGATATTCATTTGGAGACTCGCAAACCTGAGATAAGAGAGTTCAACACTCAAAAACTATGGATCAACTTCAACAAAAATGAAAGTAACATGAAGAAATAGCAATTAAACCTGGAATCTGCAGAGGTAAGGAAAGCAATCCAGCTGATCCTGAAGCAGTTCAACATTATCTAATGGATTTTCAGAAAGGTCATCTGGAAATCCCACCTACAGAACGAAAAGAAAACAAGAAATCATACCCTCAAGTTAAAATAATCCACGTCAAAGGGTAATCAAGTTACATGATACCTGTACAGAGTTGAATCTTGATGTGAGAAAGCTCTCAGTGATCTTAGGAACAAATTCATCCAGCAAACTTGGCGCATCACCTTTCAAATAAGGAACAGATGAAACCAATCTGGACCATAGCCCCAATAGGTAGTATACGCTACTACTTGCCCACTGGTATGAAAGCATAAACTCTATTAACCTCTTATAATGCAGACAGCATTAAGAATCTTAAATAAATGTTCAAGGTTCTCCAAAAAATACTTCATAAGAAATGGTTCAAGGTCCTAGAAAAATGGTTTACAGGCAGTTGGGGCCCCAATTAAGCCATATAAAATCACAAGTTATTTTACCAAATACTTAAGTTTTAAATATCAAATAACCTGCCAGGACAGCAAAGACTTCAGAGTGAATTCAGCTACCAATCGTATCCAATCACTGTAACCCTCCACATTCACTAACTCTGACAACTGTGATAATTCCAAATTTGTTAACATTAGAGGTAATTCTTGTTACCGAAGAAAGGAATCAAATTCATTTACAAGCACCATTAAGTAACAAAAACACATGATCCATGAATCTCCCAAAAAGTGATCAAATCAACAATTCAAATTGTTCAAAATCAGATAAAAAGGAAAATAAAACGATAAATAAATCAGGCAAAACAGCAAACTACTGCATACATCAAAGCCACCACCTATAAAAACATCGGCACTTCACAAAAATTTCTGCAACTGTATGAAATATAGACGTGTGCCTCAGTGCCAAATAACATGCATAAAGAGTACAACACAGAGACATACATTGACTTGCATAGAATCTGGCCCGAAAAAAAATCAAACTAGTTGGTTTCAGATGATTAATCAAAAGCCACCTTTAGCATTGACTTTAATAACTGGTACTAGTTATTAGCTTCTAAAATTAAAAAAAAAATATCAAATTAACTTTTAAGTCAATGCTAACAACAAATGTCGCAACCAATTGTGAAGTAAAATAAGAAGAATTGAACTTTCATCTATAAACTAAAAGACTTAGTTCAGCTAGTGAGCTTCAAAACATTCGACACTAAAAAACCCTACATCACCAGTCATACAAATGAAAAAACATAATATCCATTCTCCATTCTATCAAGGCTTTCCCAAAAAAGAGTACTTTTTGGCCATCTTATGGAAGAGCTTTCCAATACAAAAGTAGCAGTGAGGCATTTTGCTCTCTAATTTTCAACATTTAACTTCTACCAGAAGTACATATAGTTTTTTAGACAAATCTATAAATTAAATATTTTTCCCTTTTTTATCAATAAATTAAATATTTTTTAATAGGTACTATTGTGTAGTAGCAAATATTTAACGATTCATAAAACTAGAGGGAGAGTTAGTCTTTCATGTTCATCTTTTTGTATTCAATATTTTCACTTGCTTTCACTTTTTTTCTTTAATAATTGGGGGAAGACGTACGGATGCTAGAGATTGAATCCAAGCTCTCATGTTGTACAATACAAGAATCATGCGACTAAGCCAAGAGGTTCTTGGCCTTTCTGATTTTATTTAATTCTGTTTTTATTGTGCTTGTTTCTATATTTCCAATTAACAAAAAACGAAAGTATGTATTGATTTAACTTTTCAATTTAAAACTTTGACCTGGTTTAACAAAGTTTAATAAAAAATAAAAAAGTTTTCAACACCCTACAGTGCATCTCCATCAGGTTTTCCCAGTGCTAACTTAGCTTGTCTTCTTTACAGCAGTTCTAGAGCAACTCTTACAGCACTTTCTGGAGAAGTTGCAGCCAGGCCAAAAAGGCTCTGAATTTGCGAGATTTATCAGAATGATAATACTCAGTGACACAGCAGTATGACAGTGCAAAACTTATATGCAAATTCAAAAGTTTGAACTTTAGAGACCACAACAAAGCCACAGCTCACCAAACATAGGAAGCTACATAATGACCACATGAAACAATAAAAACTCACTAAACATAAAAATCAACATCATTACTACCAGTTGTCAGACATAAACAAGCTTCAAGCATGCATGTGCACTTAATACACATATTAAAGATTAATATCAATAACAAACATGTGAAAGGGGGAAAAAGATATAAGTCTGTAACATTACCTGATAATTTACCCTAAAACGTCCAAGAAGTCGACAGTATTCATGGTAATTATCATGATCAGCAAGACCTGATATCCAGCCCAGACATGATTTGTAAACAATGAGGGAAAAATAAAAGATAAAGAGGAAAAAGAACTCTGAACTTTACAGAATATGAATGGTGCAAGAGAACCCAGTTCTCTTTCAGAGAAGAGGACTGCTCAGGAGTCAATCCATTGGAGCACACTTCTCAAAAATGAATATATCAAATAATCATCATTATTTGATTTTCCATAAAGCATATAACAAGCAAGCAACATAACATGATTACTAACAAATTTCAGCAAAAAATAAACAACTAACAACAGGAAAGTTCCATTCAAGAAAAGGCTTATGCAAGCTATTTTAGTTTAGAGGTGTCAACCTTATCTGAAAGTAGATAAATCAAACCTCATTCAAGTATGTTTCCCAAATTTGTAAGTCATACCCTACAACTGACGTTGGGGTCAATAACTGAGGCCTTTGGCAATTGGAGAAAATTTTTATCCATCAAGATTGAAACATAAAGGCAAAATTTGTAAATTTTCATTTAAGAGACATTCCAGCAAAAGGCAGCTCAAACAGATTTATGAGCATGTCTTTGAAAGCTATGCTTAAGGAAGCACTTTCCCTTAAATTGACCTCAATAGCCACAATAAAACCCTGGAAAAGAGATGAATGCATACGATTTCCCACGTTACAAAAACATCATAACTTGAGGAAAGCACATATACATTCCACAAGTCCAGGAATAAATAAACAGAGAAGAAAACTATTGAATTATCCAGGAAGGTAAACAACCACATAAAAAATATAAAACAAAGGATTCAAATAAAAAACCAAAAGAAAACCAAGCTTAATCTTCAAGGAATTACACTCAATACAATTAAGTAATTAAATTTTTAACATAATTGCCTACAAAAGCAAATACCATTACGGCCACCAAGTGATAAAAAATCTAATACTAATAGCATACAAGCCAAGGATACCTTGTCCTGATTGGAGAATTTCTTTTGTTCCTGTCATTAAATGAGCCAAAAACTTGGACCGTGCAGCATCATTTACAAATAAAGAACGTCTTACAGATGCTAGTCTTACCAAGCATTCCAATGCCTGAAAAAAAAAACACCAATATAAATTAGCACATGGAAAACCCTTGAATAATTAGCAAGGAAAAATCAATTCGAGAGAGATAATTAGTTGAATTTAGAACTTTGAATAGGGGGAAAAAGGTTGTGGTTTAAAACCATGTGTTCAACAGCACTACAACAAGCAATATGAAAAAAATTGCAATTGCTAACTAAAATGTGGGCTCATACAGAAGGTCTAATCAAGATCTTAGGAATAGTCGGCAAGACTTTACTCATTCTTCTTATAAGACCTAACAAACGCTGTTACATATGCAAGAAGAGCATACCATGCACATCCAATTGGATTAGATAACGAATTACGCTAAAGTTAGAATTTGGCAAAGAACAGTAAGCTAGTAATTAGACTACAGTAACGATAATACACACACAAGCACTTATATTAATCTCATTAGTTTAATGCTACTATCCAGAAAGCCACTAACACCGCAGCCTGCAAAATTGCCTGAATTAACTTCAAACCAATCAGTCTACCAACCCCACTCTATCTACTTCTAACACAACTGCTATTTGTAGGACAGTGACAGTCGCTCTAATTATTACTATAACCAACATTTCCACTTCAAGGATGACAGCTTAACACAAATTCAGGACCTGAACTACATTCAAACCTGTTTATACATGCAATTAAAAATACAGTATGCAGAAATATGAACATACACAGATGCATAAGAGATACAATGAAATAAAAATGTCAAAAATATATAGATAAAATTACTGTAAATTTTTTTATTATACCAAGGGTTCATATGGATCCCTTCGTACAAGAGATGGGGTGAAATTCAAAGCTTTTTGACCCCCAATTTTGCCACAGGGGCATTGTCACCTCATTACAATCGTAACTAACTCAATGCCATCATTGTTTTCAACTCCCCGGAACCAATCACATCCAAATAGACCCTAAGTCATTGATTATCTTCATGATCGCTGCATTTTGGAAGGTTCACCGTCCACCCTATTGTATATTATTTTACTTAAATCTTGGTATTCTGCCACGTTATCAGAATCTAAAACAGTTCATCCCCACCTCAATATACTGTATTTATAATTATTTAAGCCTTCAAGTTTTGCAGCATTTTCAAGGACTATGGTCCTATGATACTCGGACTCAGGTGTGAGTATCAGATACGGGTATGCATCTAATAATGGTATGGTTAGATTTTTCTACATCTTTCCATGTATTGGAGGATCTTTGGAGAATATATCCTCATATCTATGTGTCGGACACAATTACTTAAATAAAAATGAAGAGTCCAAGCAACATAACTCTGGTCCACAATATTTTTTAGTCTTCGAGTTTTGCAGCATTTTCAAAGACTCTGGTCCAAAATATTTTTTATACTTTGCCCATCCTGGCTAAAACCTTACCATCTCCAGGGAGAGACAACATTTTCCCGTGAAACTTAGGCAAAACCTGCCTCAGATACAATGCCACTATTATTCCTCAACAAATAGACATTAATACCAACCCAACAATTCATTTTAAAGTTTAAAAATATGTTATCACATCAAAAACAGAACAAGGTCCAAGTATGGATGGTAAAAGCTCTACAAGAAACATGACACGTCATACTAAATATGACTGCTCATGCATAACACTCCAAAAAATATATATAATTTCAAATTTTAATGTTATCCATTAACCAGATGCTAGTTTACAAAGGACTATAATACTAAATTTGAACCTGAGAAAGTAAAAGAAGCTCAAAACAGTACGGCAGAGACACTTCCAACGATTTGAGAAAAAAAAGTTCAAAAGCAGGGAAATCATTATGATGGTATAAACTAACCTCCTTTGAAAGAGGAGCTTTAGTAATTGAATAATAATCAAAAAATATCTGAAGTGTTGAAGAATCCTCCAATAACGGCCTCCAAGATGACGGTATCTGTAAGGTTACCACCATATACTTGGTTACTTACAAATACCACCCAATGAGATACATTCAAGTAACTAAAAGGAAATGGACAACTGAGAAAATGTTTCATTGATACCTGAACAGTACCAAACTCTTCCGAACTTTCATCAATTGATGTCCCAACAAAATCAAAGGATAAACATTTATGTGCAAGAGAAAGTGCCAGCTCTTGTAGTCGACTTGCAACTGCATTTTCACGTCAAACAAGAATGAGTCACAAGAAAAATATGGAAGGACAAGAATAGGGAGTAAAGGAAAAAGGAAGGAATTCAAATAAAAGAAAAAGAGCAAACATAGCATGTTACCATCACTTTGCAGGTGGCGCAATGATGTTAAAGACATTTGGAATATTTGAAAAAGTGACTGATCCCTGAATGAGCAGGCTACCCTTCGATGATGTGTTGATGGCAACCCCGGATTTGGCTGAGAATTAAGGTGCCAAAAGATGCACAAGCACATAAAAAAAATCCATTGCAAGCGCATGAATAAATTATTGTGATTGAAAATAAAAAGGAAAACAATGGAATGAAAAAGAAAAAGTACCCAATTCTTGATCATAGCTGCAGTTAAATAACCTAGGTATCACAGGATCCAACAAAAGTAAAAGCATTTATAATTTTATTTGGGAGGGGGAGAGGAAATACTGGATAATAAGGTTAAATTAAGGTTTTTTCTAATGCTATTTTCTATTAAATGAACTGGAGGCTGTGGTGTGATATAAAGAACAGATCAATGACCTTTTCCTAAGTACTCAACAAAAATATACATCAGATTCTTGAGACATATCAATGATCTTTTCCACGTATGAATGTTTCATATAAAAAATCCCCATTCACACTTCACAGTTTGATGGTTCATTCAAGTTTAATAATCATCAGTAAACTTCCACTGCACACTCAGAATGCGCCAATAAAAAGTATCTTCGAGAAACACTATTCATAAACTTCCAATTCAAGGACAACTTCATGTGGATGGACAAGGGAAATTAAAGGACCAATAGCCAACAAATGCAGCCCTGCTTCAACAACATAAAATGATAAAAATTTCTACACTGTCCAATCAATAAAATGGAGGACAATGACATACAGCATGTTCCATCCCACAAACTAAGATAGTCAACAGAATATAGCTACATATGATTTCTTGCAGTAAAATATTGAGATAACAAGTTTCTCACCATCTGATAGGAGTTAACAACTATCAGAAACCAGAAGATAAACCAAAAACCATGAAGATAACTAACCTGGTTCATCTCAGAGACAAGTTGATTCAGTATCTTCAAACCAATGGCATAATGTTCTGAAGTTCCCTAGTAAAACAAAATGCCAAAAAGCAAGAAACATAAGCAAACTTTACAAACAAGGAGGAAAGCATGTCATGCAAAAAAATAGAAGTCACAGCACAAGCATTATAAGAGACATCAATAACTTTGAATTACTTTTGATGCTAATCTGAAAAAAGCAGTAATGTTTGTGAATAACAATCAAGATAAAAACATAAATATTGACACCAATGAGCATATTGCATTAAGCAAATTATCCAAAACAATTTGGCCATGCACAAAGAAAATACAGAGTGGGTTCAATATCGGACTTCATATTTCATGGGCAAGAAGGAAGTAAGAAGGCTAAAACGATGAAGCCTTAGACTTCTCAATCACACATACCATATATACACACATATATCTATGTGCCAGTACAATCCCCAAGAATTAAACAAAACAATCAACCTAAAAGTTTACATGCATATGCTATGTTGTACTCATGCACATGCAATAATGTATCATTTAATTGTTATTTTTACTACATTACTCTTTGCTTCCAGAATATCTTAATGTAAAAGAAAATAGAACAATTTTGTCAATAACATTGTCACGTTATATTGGCTTGCCATGATCTCAATTTCTCGCTTTTGCTTTTCAACTTATAGCAATCTTTTCAAAAGCAAAACCAGAAGAAGAGCCTAAAGCACAGCAAAATCACCTGGCTCAAGAAATTAGCCGACTCTTTAACCACGTCGCGGAATCTCTCGTCATCAAACCACCCAAATTTCGTCACTCTGCATAACAACTGAATCAAAGATGCAGTGACAAACGGCTGCAATTTCGGTCCTCTTGTCGCTAAATAATTGAAAATATAACTCCCTACAATATTAAAACAAGCAAAAATAAATTAAATCTCGTAAAAGAAAAAAAAAGAAGCAAAATGTAAATAATAATAATAATAATAATAATAACAATAATAATAAGGAAAGTGAAAGAAACATTCAACATACAGATATCGAGGCGAAGATTCAAAGCCAGGCTATGATCGGTAACTTGTTTCAAAAGACTAGAACTAGCAAGCATCAAGGCATAAGGAGTCAAAGCATTCTCAAGAATGTATTGGCATTGCGAAATGTAATCAGTGTTCACCGAAAAGCATTTCAAAGTGTTCTCCGCATGAGCTCTTTCCGCCGAGTCCTGCGAATTGTATAGCCTCTCGCATAATGCTTCTAACTGCGCCAAGTTCTCCATTAGTCGACTGCCTGAAAAAAATAACCAGAAAATCAGGGGGGGAGAAGTAAAATCAATCGATTCGATCATTTCAAAAACAAAAACAAAAAACATGGAGATAACGATCGTAGTTTACCTTGTTTGGATCGTAAGAGAAAGATCTAGGAAGCGGCGATTTAGCGAAAATGAAGAAGAAAAACAGAAATATTATACTTTGAAGATATCGAAGGAGGAAAAGGAGGGTTTGGTTTTTCTACGATGGGATGGAGGAATCAGCAATGCGGTTTTTTTTATTTTCTTTTTCATTTTTATTTTTCCTTTTTCTTTTTGTTTCTTGCTTGGTTTTTGGATTTTTGGGTTTGCGGAATGTTCCGTGTGGTACTAGTGTAGGTTTTCCTTAGATGTTCACCGTTGGATTTGATTACTCAACCCTACATCTAACGTGAAGAAATTTTAATCAACAAAATGCCGCTTTAAAGAAATAAATAAATAAAAAGAAACTCTTTCAAATTTGGACACTACAAAATACTGATGAGAAATATTAGATCATGTTCCAGCACCATCAAATAATTTAAATGAATAGTTATTTAAAAAATAAATAAAACTTTTATTACACAATTATGCATATTTAAACAAAAATATAGAACATAAATGCATGTTTAAAAATAATATATAATAATAAATAATAAAATAAATAAACTTCAGATCGATTAATAATAATAAATAAAATATGTACAACTCAATCGAGTTAGTGTTTCGATTGAAAGTGATACTAACTTAATCATTAGCTTAAATAATAGTATAGATATAAATATACAATTGAAGCAAGTAATAAAATATGCATAACAAAATTAAAATGGCTAATTTGTGCATATATGCCGGGTTTGTTTTGTTAATTGACTAAATAGGTTGTTTTTTTAAAAGATTTAGGGAAATAGATCGATTTTGGAGAGAGTGTGTAAAAGTGCGTCAAGTTGAACGAGTTTTCCTAACAACAATGCATAAGCTGGATGAGCTTTCCTAACAATTGTGCGGGAAGCTCGCCCAACTAGACAAATATCTATTTGACCAATTAAAGAATAAATAGCATATATGGTAATCTAACCAATTAAAACGTATACAAATATTAAAATAAAGCTTTAATTAGACGGTAAATTAAAATTTTACTAATATAATTAGTTTTGGATCTAAATATCACCATTTGTATATTTTTATTAATTTTTATATAAAATTTAAAATACCCTCGAATAATAAAAATTTAATTATAAAAGATATTTCTATAATTTTTAACCAAGTTGATGATTTAATTAAAAGTGACACCAGCTTTTATTAATGCAATATTAAATTTAGTTGAGGAAGAAGGGCTTTAATCATATTTTAAGATAAAAATATATCCATAACCTTATTACATTATTAATTAATTTGTACGAAAATAGTTTTAAAAACTCTCATATGTAAATATATATATATACAAGCTTAGTGCCTTCACACATTTCTCATTTATTTATTTATGTTCAATATATAATTTAAGGGATATTATTTTAAAGGTCTAATGATAAGTTCATCTTTTAATTTTTTTGTCATTTTGCTATTATTTTTATCATTTTAACTCTAATTCTTTTAAAATTAGATTATATTTTTAGGAAAAACTTACTAAACTATTAAAAAGTTAATGGTATTGATGCATGATATTTTATGTGTACAATATAAAAATTTTAAAAACACATAAAACATTAAAAATCAAAGAATATATATTTCTATAAAACTATCACGTAATGTCAATTTTGTTAAAATTTCAATAATTTGATTAGTAATTTGAAAAAAAAAGATAAAACGAATAAACATTTCCTATTTTAAATAATAAGGCTAAAGTAAGGAGCAGTGGCCAAACATGTCATTAGATTTTTCAATCTGTTTAAGAGTTTAATTATGATTTTCAACAAAAATTTCAAAGATTTAATTAAAATTTTGAAAGAATTAACGAGAGATTTCAAAATTTTAGTGTTCAAATAATTTTTTTTTTTGAGAAAAGTTATGATTAGAATTTATAAAAATTCTGAGGACTACATTAAAAAGATGTGAAAAACATGATAAAATATTCCAAAATTGTGAGGACTAGGTCCTTTTGTGTCCAACGAGGTTCCACTTTCACAGTTAGTGGGGGTGGATCTATTCATAGTTTGGCCGAGTAGAGCTAAATCAAATCTAGATTTAATATGTAACAAATAATAAATATTGATATAAAATTTAATATTTTTATATACAGTATACCATACAAACAATAAAACCAAACTGCCAAATCTGATGAAATGAATCAGGACATTTAAAGCACAAGGTGCGAATGGCCCAACTCATGTACAGCCTTATATTCTTCATCTTTCTCCCTGCAGAAGAAAAATGCTAGTGTCTGCCATCATTACTGTTTGATGCATGATTCACGAACCCTGTTTCCTAGTATGTTTATCGGCAATGAAAATGTGCTTATTCGTTCCCCACGCTGAGATAAAGGAGAAAGATGGGGTAATGTAGTTCCCCGACAATATACTGCTTTAGTGATTTCGCTTCCATTAACCTGCTCCTTTGTTTTTATTTTTATTTTTTTTTGGGCCATTTTACTAAAAAAAATCATTTTTTTTAAATTTACTGAAATGGGCCGATTTTTAATTATTTACCGGAATGAGCCATTTTCTCCAAAATCGCTGCCACGTAAGCGCGATGTCAGGGTACGTGATAGATCATCGCGTCCACGTCAGCGCAACCTGCTGACGTGTAAGGAAATCGCTCCCTCAAGGACACGATTTCCTTCCACGTCAGCAGGTCGCGCTGACGTGGACGAGATGATCTGTCACATAGCGCGTTTCCGGGGACGCGATTTTGACGTTGATTTTACATTGGGTTTTTTGAGTTTTAGGGTTTAAGGGTCCCGAAAAAAATTATTTCGAATTGACGTTTCTGGTCAAATAGTATAAAATCGCTTCTACCAGGATGCTATCAGAGAAGAAATTGTGAAATCATGCCTTCGTGGACGCGATTTCAGCACATTTGGTCATATAAGAAATTATTTTTTTTGACGTTTTCTGAGCAAATAGTATAAATCGCTGATACCAGGATGCTATATGAGAAGAAATTATGAAATCGCGCCCTCGTGGACGCGATTTCGCTACAGTTGGTCATGTAGGAAATAATTATTTTTTGACATTTCTGAGTAAATAGTGTCAAATCGTGCCCTCGTGGACGCGATTTTGCTACAATAGCAAGTTTGGGCTAAGGCTATAAATTAGGTAGAAAATGTTCTTAGAATGCATAAATCATAGCAGAAACATTTTAGAGAGGCTAAGAAAGTTAGAATTTCAAAATGAGTGAACGTATTAGTGCTGTTATTTACTACGATGGTGAGGTTTGCCACACCGAGAATGGTGTTGTTTTTTTGTCGGAGAATAGGATGTGACTGTCATTTAGCCAAAACATAGATTTGACAGAACTTCGTAAAAGAATTAGGCGTAAAATCTTCGGAACGACGCCAATGAAAGTTCTGTCAATCACGTATCGATTTTGTTCTTCTGTTGATCCGGTGACATATGACTCGTTCGACATAAAAGGTGCTTGTAGCTTGGAGGCAATGGTGCAGACTCATCTTGCTAGCGGAGCAACTTATATTGAGTTATATGTACAATTTATGTCGCCAACTGATGTACTTCCATCCAATGTTCGAAATGTATACACGACCCCTGGCTGACACTCGGTTAGAGAATTTTGGAAGAAAATTGAGAGAATTTTTGAAAGAATTTGAGAGAGTTTTTGAAAGAATTTGAGAGAATTTTTAAATGAAACTGAGATGAGATTTGTTTGTAAAAAAATAAGGGATAGGGGTTTTATAGTAAAAAAAATTGTGACCGTTGGCGGGGGCAACGGTCAAATTTTTGACTATTGGGGAACTGTTCACGCGCGCGTGTTATCGCGGCCACGTCAACGTGACCTGCTGACATGGACGCGATGATTTTCACGTACCCTAACATCGCGCTTACGTGACAACGATTTCAAGAAAAATGACCCGTTCCGATAAATAATTAAAAAACCAGCCCATTTCAGTAAATTTAAAAAAAAAAACTTTTTCTGGTAGATTGCCCTTTTTTTTGGCCAGTTGCTCCTTTGATTTTATCGTTCTTTCGTGTTCCACATTTGATGTTCCTCGTAATTTTTCTTCGTCGTTTACGATTTTTTGTTACTCCCCATGAAATTAATTTTATTTTCACGTAATTTTTCTTTTAAACATACATCTTTCTTTATAAAAATTATAAATAATGGGTTAAAATTCAATTTATTACGACAATTTAAATAAATTTCAGTTGAAATTTCTACCAATCAAAAACAGCAAACAGTAAATACCAACTTTCTTCCTCTCACTGAAAAATGATGTTCAAAATTGTTACATTGAACTGCAAAATGCAAATCTTATATAACACCGGGATCTTAAGGATTTTTCAATAATTAATCAACAACGAAAATAAGCATTCTACTCTAAACAGGTTTCATCGTTGCTACCATGGAGATTAAATACCTTATTCGGTTTCCCTTCAACATCTGCTTTAGTAGCCGTATCCTGACATAACCAACGAACCCGACATATTAGCATGCAAAATATAAAGAACAAGAAAGTGTTCCATTACTAATCATGTTAGATTCAGAAGTGCAAACCTGAATTATCCATGGGGTTCCCAGCAGGCACGGGCTCGGGTTCCTTTATTTCCACAACCACACAATCGGACATCAAGAATGTCTTGGCCACTGATGCTGCATGCTCCAAGCAACATCTGACCACCTATATCAAGAAAAATACAATCATCAAAAACTGGGATTTTAACACAAAATCCTTTCCCTCAATTCCCCCTAGGCTTCCTTTCTACCGAATATTCTTGCAATTCATGGATATACTAATTTTATTTGAGTCCCACAAGTTTTAAAAACACTTCGGGTTAAAATTGTAAACTAGGGAAAAAGCTATTTGGCAAGCGAGCATTCAATTAAAATGGAGTCAAGCACTTAACAAGGGAACTAACCTTGGTTGGATCAATAATTCCTGCAGACATAAGATCCTCATAATTTCCAGTGGCAGCATTGAATCCATACCTAGGGTTATCATTGGAGAGCACCTGCAAATAATTAAATAACAGAAGGAAAACCACAATTGTTATCACTGCGTAGAAAGCAGAGTACTGGTCATGGTAACTTGAAACATCATATCGCGTACCTTCTCGCTCACCACACTTCCATTTACACCAGCATTTTTAGCTATCAATTTTAGAGGGTAACTCAAAGCTCTTTTAACAATATCTGCTCCAACCTATAGTAAATCAAGATATTTAGGGTTTACGAACTTTATCTACAGCCAAATATTTCAACAAAAAACATTCTGAAGTTTTAAGATTTTTTTAAGTTATCAAAACGATTTACCTTTTCTTCATCATTATCAAGTGAATCCTTGATAGCATCCACCTTAGAAGCAAGTCTTAGCAAAGTACATCCACCACCGACAACAATACCTTCCTCAACTGCTGCCTGATAAATATCCCAAAACATGCAGTTTTTTATGGTATTGAAGGGCAATAATTACAAAACAATCATCAAGACAAGATTTAAGATCTATATATTACCTTAGTTGCATTAAGAGCATCTTCTACTCTCAATTTCTTTTCTTTAAGCTCTGTTTCAGTTTGAGCTCCAACCTTTAAATTTTCAAAAGAACATCACATTAAAAATTGGATAGAAATAATATAAAATTTCTTAAAACAAATTCCATATGGATAAACTACATAGAATGTCCCTTCAACAAACTAGTGGTTACCTGTATCACTGCCACACCACCAGATAATTTAGCAATCCTTTCGTTAAGTTTTTCCTTCTCATAATCCTGTTCTGCAGCCTGCATTAAAGTAATAATAAGTTAGACATTGTAAGCCTGCAAGAAAGCCTGGTAACCACAATTAGCACAAACTTGAAAGACAACCTCAATGAGATTTTTAATCTGTACAACTCGTTTATTCACTGCTTCCTGGGTGCTTCCATCACCCACGATGGTGGTTGTATCCTTGGTAAGCACCACTTTAGAGGCATGACCCAAGACTTCTTTGCTAGCTTTGTCCAAGGAAAGCCCAACCTCATCTCTAATAACAGTACCTGTACGCAAATGGTAGAAATCTCTCAATAATTAGAACACAAGCAAATTGAGTTTTGGGAACAATATAAACACATGAAAAATACAGAACTATACAAACCTCCAGTAAGGATAGCAATGTCATCCAGATACTGACTCTTGCGTTCTCCGAAGCCGGGAGCTTTGAGAGCAGCAATCTTCAAAGCACCCCTAAGTTTGTTCACAACCAGAGTTGCTAAAGCTTCCTGTTCAATGTCTTCAGCAATTATCAAAATTGGGTATCCGCTCCTAATGGCATCTTCCAGGATGTTGATAAGATCTCTTGCATTGGTAATTTTTTTATCAACCAGCAGCAACTGCAATCAAAATGCATATGCAATTGTCAACATGCAATACGGGAAAGTTCAATGTTAACAAGAAAAAAATGTCAATCTCATGATTATAAAATGTACCTTGCAGTTCTCATATTCTACTGCCATTTTCTCACTATCAGTGACAAAGTAAGGTGAGATATAACCACGGTCAAATTGCATCCCTTCAACAACATATAGACTATTCTCAGCACTTTTTCCCTCCTCAAGGGTAACTACACCCTTTCGACCAACTTTACTCATGGCCTCGGCAATCATATTTCCTACTTCATTGTTGTTCCCGGCACTAACAGCAGCAACATCAGCAAGTTCACTGTCTTCAACCTAAACCCCACAGCACACTAATTATATTCCCTTCAAATAGTAAAATACAGAAAACATGAAAGGAGGTGAGCATTAAGATTACCTCTTTTGAAATAGCCTTAAGCTCAGATACTAAAGCCCTTGTGGTCTTCTCAATGCCCCTAGTGATTAAGACAGGATTTGCACCGGCTGCCACCACCTGAATTACAATAGCTCTCAGCAATTAAACACAAATAGCATGTAAATGTTAAAGTTCTCTCATGTACCCCAAACATAATTATATGAAGATAAATGAACGAACCTTGACACCTTCAGCAATCAAACCTTGCGCAAGAACAACGGAAGTTGTCGTTCCATCACCAGCCAAGTCATTAGTTTTAGCAGCTGCCTGTCTTACTAACTTAGCCCCAATGTTCTCAACTGGGTCCTCCAACTCAACCTTAAAATTGGTACAGACACATCATTCAATCAATGAAAATTCTTAAAACTTTTGATCAAGCTTTCAACTTCAAAAAATGGTTAGAGCAAACGCATTATACCTCCTTAGCCACTGTCACACCATCATTAACGATTTTGGGAGAGCCATATTTGCTCTCTAGAACGACATTCCTGCCTTTTGGTCCAAGAGTGACTCCAACCAAATCAGCAAGCTTGTTCACACCAGTCTACAACAAAAGAACATGAAGTAAGCTAGAGCAAACATATAAAGGCTGTGAAGTTCAGTTGAATACTTAACCAGTTAGGCAACTTTTTAGCATTTGAAACAAAGACTCACTTGTAATCTCTTTATGGCTGACCCATCCTTATTGAAATGTAGCTCTTTTGCTGCAGAAATCTTGGGCAGACGAGATCTTCTAAGAACAACATTTCGTCTACTAACAAATGAAGATGAAGAAATGGATGCTAAAGATGACAATCTGTTGGAAGAAGATGAAAGCTTCTTATCCATGACCAGACCATTAGGTGCAACGAATGAGCCAACTGATGACATGGCTGTGAAAGTGGATGCCATCTTACTCTCTTAATAAGCTGAAAAATATTCAAAACCATAGTTTTAGAATCAAGGTTACCTCAAATGTAAATTGATTAATAAGCAATTTTTTTCAAATATTTTAATTTCTACAACTAAAACACAGTAAAAAAACAAATGAAGGTAAAATTCACAGGTAAAACCAATAATTTTTAAAGCATCTCAGGTTTTAACAAAGTTCAAATATAAACGAAGGATTTTTCTAATATTTTCATTTTCTAAAACTCAAAAATAATAGTTAAAATATACAGCTAAAATATAACCATAAAAATATTTAAACAATTCGAGATTTTTTTAAGAAAACTAGTTAGGGAAACATAGGAATAAATACCTTAAATTTGCTCAAATTCGAAGCAAACTTCTGAAAAAAAAAAGAAGTAAATTAGTACCGAAAACGAATAAAAGATAAACAAAGATAAAATAAAACGAGAGAGAGGCCGGTGAAGGGAGTAAAAAGCAGCAAAGACGGAAGAACGAGCAACGAAGATGACGGAAGGAAGAGGGAAAGAGAGAAGTAAACAAAGTGTAGAACAGAGAGCGACGTTAAAGTGGAGGTAGATAGTGGCCGGGGGTACGGACGAGCCAACGTAAGTGAGTGAGGTTTTGCAATGACGAGCATGGGGAGGAAGTAGGATGTCGCCGGATGAAGGAGCGGACCACCGTGAGGATGGAAAGCTTTCGGCGGCTGATGGGTAGGAGAGGATAAAGGAAACAGAGTACTTTACCTTTTAGGTTTTTGTGGAGGTTTATGCAGTGCACTACTGAAAAATGCTATCTGCGTTTCCGATTATAAATTCTCCAAACCTAAGGTTGTTTAATCTGAACCGTTGGATCTCCTTATTCTGTAATCATTTCATTTGTCCCGTTTCCCGTCTGGTTCTCAGTAGAACTATCTAGAATGTTATCACTTATCACAATTCTAGAAAAGGGCAACCAATTAGAACTAATTTAACTATTTACATAAAGAGAAAGGCGTCGTTTGGTTGGTAATCTTATTCAGTTCAGTTTGAATATGCAGTGTTTTTATTTATGATTAATATAAAAATAATAGTGAACCATATTATAAATTAAATGCACTGCATTTTATCCACTCAAAATTCATACTTAGAGATTTTGATGTTATTGTAGATGGAGTAGTTCATCAAATAATACAAAACTACTCGTTTCACCCTTTTAACTTAAAAAATATTTTAATTAATTAATTTTTTCTTTCAATCTTTAAATTTATATTATTTATTAAAATACTCTAAAATGAATAAAAATTAACTCTTATTAATTTTGCTAACTTGACATACATGTAGATGTCACATAAGCAAAATATTATTTTTATTTTTTAAATTTAATTAATTGCTAAGTGAGATAAACATGTGCTATCACATGCATACATCCATAAAGTTAATAGAAGTTATTTTTCCATCTATTTTAGAGTGATTTGACAAACAATGAAAGGTTAACAATTAAAATAAACAAAAAAAATAGATGAAGAAATAAAATAACTTTTTTTTTTGTAAAATTTGATGGTTAAATAAGTTATTATACCATAATAAATAAGGTTAACTTTTATCATGTAATTTTTTCTCTTAGTAAAGGAAATAATATAATTCAAAGCATGCTACATGGCCGGCTTCGCATGTGGGCATTAAAACAATGAATTTATAACAAAAAATTAAAGTCCGATTTTATTGCAAGTGTATTGGTCAGTCGTAATATTTATAGTGTTATAACTGAACAAATGAGTATTCAAATGATCGACCCCAAAGGAGATGACGATTGAGCGATAACTAGCATACACGATAGAGTCTAAGCAGCTACTAATACAATTTTACAGTACGACAATTCATAACAATAAAATATTAGAAGAAAAATAAATATGCTACTCTAAGGACTAAATTGCAAATAATGTGGAACTAAGGGACTGCCCAATAAATAACTAATGGTGGTTGGTTGATTCCGATATGGTTCACCGATCTCTGAATAAGAGACTTAAATTGTGTAAATTACTAAGTGGTTCAATTTTATCTTCTGGTCTCAAATTTACCAACTTGGACGAATTACCTCTGATTTATCTTCTGATCTCACCGGTTAATCCAGGACTAATGAATGAGTGCACAATAAGATTACATTTTGATTTTACCTGCCTCAATATTCTTTTAGGGGTGTCACTTTCTAAGTTTTTTGGTCTGTTCGATTTGATTCAATTTATTACAATTTAGTCATTTGTCTCAAAATTTTAGTCTACCCACATATTCATCAACCAACCTCTTTTTAGGTTTAATTTTTCATGCTAAAAGCAAAAGAAATGTACATAAAAGTGAAAAACAAAGCAACCACGAAATTAAAGTTTAAGAAAAATATGAGAGTTGAAATTTTTATAAAAAAAAAGAAGCATGAAACTAAAATTATTCAATAAGAAAATATAAAACAATAAACATAAAAGGATACTAAAATCGACTTATTTTTCTAATTAAAAAAAAGACCTATTTTCAAAACTATTATTTTAGCAAATTACAACAATTTAGCCTCCAATAACCAACCAAAATAATTAACAAATATAATTAATCATCAAATAATCCATTAAAATAATTAACAAATATAACTAATAATCAAATAAACCATAAAAATATTAGATTAAAATTATGTTATAAACACAAAATCTACTCAATAATTAAAGTCCAAATACCATCAGCCACCCACGCATGCCCACTCAAATACCCAAATCCCCAAACTCAGGCCGAACCCATAAAAACAATCTCATGGCCCGTCACCATCAAGATTCACAAATTATAACCTTCCCTAGCAATTGTTTTGTTTCTTTCTTTCCTTCTTTCCCAAACAGGATGTTAAGAGAATTTTATTTTTTAACCCAAAAAGTTCCTATTCCCTAAAACTTTCTCCCATAAAAATCTTATGAATCTAAGATCTAAATTTTAATCCTTGCTTAGTCCTTTCTTCTCCTCCTCATGCCAGCATAAAAAATGGAGAAACAAAACAAAGATCAAGAAAGACTCAAGTGAAAATAGGTACTTGAAAATTTAAGCAATTTCTCGACTCTTGATGCGTATTTTAGATGAGAGAATGATGGGTTGCTTGGTTTTTGGCTGGATTTGAGATTTGAGAAATTGAGAATTTTTCTTTTTCCTTTTCTAAAGCCTGCAACTATTACCCTGCCTACTGAACTCAGTATCAGTAACTTTGACAATTTTCTTCTTCTTTTTTAAAAAAATCGGTGAAAACGGGTATAGCGGACCCATTTTGCAGCTATTCCCCGTCACGGCGTTATTTCGCGGCCGTTACCCGCCGCTATTGACGCGAAATTTATTCACACCGCGATTTCAACGTTTAGCTATTCGAATCCCTTGAAAAAGGAATATCATACAATTAAATTTTTTTATCAGTATCTACTTTGCTGCAGGCTTAAAGCTTAAGCTAAGGGAGAACAATTAAACTGATCGAACGAGCTAAGATTATGTCCAGTTTTCGGCTTTTTTTTCCTTATTTAGGTCGAATGGTGATGGATTGCTCACTGACATTCAGATTCCGATAACGATGATATAGAAGAGATTTGGTTGAAGGAGCCCAACTGTGGGACAACACCAATGGCTGCTGCAATGTGTTAATCTTTTTGTGAGAACGTAATTATTTTGTTTTAATTTTATGCTAATGGGTGAAGCTGTGAGGGGAGTGATCGTAGACCATGCGTTGCTTCAATATGGGACCATACAACCCGAGAATTTCAAGAGCAACGGAACTCTTTCCTTGCTCCGCAAGCTCCTATTTTCCAATATTCAAACGGTATAAATTAATTTTATAAATTCATGCTTTTCTATTTTTTGACCTTGTTTGTTTTGATTCGATTTGCATTCCCCATTGCTTTCCTCTCTCTTAATTGCAGGCCATTTCCTATGTGTTGCCTGTTTCAGCTGAGCAAGTAAGTGAAATGAAACCTGAAGATATTACTTTGTTCTTTTTCTTTTTCTTATGGCAGCATTCCAGTTGCATGTTTGTGTTGTTTATAAAAATAATTGATATATAATATTAAAAAACAAAAGACTTTTAAATCATAATAAAATAATTGTACAATATTAAAAAATATATCTATACAATGTTTGAAATATGGACATTCTGCAAATTTATACTTTTTATTCTTCAATCTTAATTTTTTAATCTCTACAAAATCAATGAATAAATTAATGGTTTTATCAATATATTAAATAATAATGTTATTTTCATTATAAAATAAATGTTTCATATATGTTTGTCATGTAGTACCACCCTCTTTGGACACTGCATATTTTGTGTATGTATCCTTTTTATGTTTTTGTCCTTTGATGATAGAATTAATATCGATTTAAATAGAAATAATTAAAATAATAAGATATTTATTATTGATTAAATTTAATAATTTAATTTATAATGAAAATGTAATTTAAGATGATTACTTTAACACTTATTATGGGTTTGTAAAGAGTATGGCTTTTAAAATGTTAAAGTATAGGTATGAGTATTTAGTTTAAGCAGTTTTCACCAAAAACAAAAAAAAAGAAAAAGAAAAGGATTTTGCAGCCCAAAATTATTGTAGTATTATAACGCGTAACACAATTTCTTCCTTCATCCGCTTTGAGCTCCAAAACAAAAAATTAAAGATGCAAGAAAATAGTAATAATAAAATTATATTTATTTGCTTATTCATGTATTTTTTTCCATATAATTCAAAGAAACAAAATTATAAAAACTGTTTAATGAATTAAAGAAGTTGTTCTTTAATAGTAGTATAAGAAATAAATGACAGTTCATATTTATTATAAAATCAATATTAACTAAGAAAGATAAACTAAACATTGAATACATGCAAAAATTATAATATTAGTTCATGATAATTACAAAAATATATTTACATTAAATTAATAAACACATACAATAATAATGATTAAAATTAATTGTTGAAATTTAACCCTTTTTTCAAATAAACCTAAATAAATAAAAGAACGATTTTAAGAGTGATTGCTTCATATAGTATAAACAACTTAAAAAAACAATTCCATAATTCTCATCATCAATTAAAAACAATATCATAATTCTCATAATCAATTAAAATAACGTTTCATCTTTCTAGTGTCATTATTGTTCGAATATGATTTGATATTGCCTCTTCAAGAACCTCATGATTTGATTTAATGCTCCATTCTTTTGGATCCTTTGATTGAATATGACTAACTATTGGATGCTATTTATAGAGCTAAACTTAATTTTTAATTGATATGTAACTCTAATATTTTATCTATATTACCTTTAAAATTCTATTCAAATCAAAACTCGATAGTTTTGTTTGATCAATGAAAGAGACTAAATTTGACAAACTTAAAAGAATCCTCCATATTAAAATTAATCGACGAATATCATTATATATATTATAAAAATTATTTAAGTCTTAATTAATTATTTTAAATTAAAATATAATTATATTTAGATGTCAATTTAGTAATATGATGGAAAAAATTCAAAATTTTTTCAAACTCATGTTTTTATATATATGATAGATTATAGATCTTGTGTTCAGCATTCATGTTGGGAACAACATATTTGGACATGGATGGATATTGTAGTATGGTATTCCAAGGATTTGGAAAAATTTAGAGAAAAAAAATTTAATAGCCATATCGAACATATACTCATATCCATACTTCCTTGAGTCTTTATAACATGCCGCTATTAGATGCTTCTATCTAGGAAGAACCCTGAGCCTGTGTAACATTGATCATCTCTATCGAACATAATAATATTTGCACAGAATTAATCATCGAATATGTTTTTTTTTCTTAGGTTAATCTCCTGCAGACAATGGCTAAGCTACACTCTTTTGAATGCCTTCCTTTGACGGCATCTTCCCCGGACATTGCATCTCGTGAGATTGCCCAAACTTGGTCTCATATCTCAGGCACCATTTTGTATCTCCTTCCTAACCATGATGCCTCTCCCAAAATAACCTGCACATACTTCTCAATTGCTCTTGGTGAGTGCTGTTTAATCTTTTCATTCCTAGATAATTTATAATCATCAAAAAGGTTCTGTTGGTTTTTCCTCTGCAATTATGTATAAACCTACGTTCTAGAGATCCTACTAGTGTTTATCAATGTCTCTTGTGTTGAAGAGAGCGGCTTCTTCAGCTTGACCCAAATTCATGCTTTTTGCTTGGTCAAAATTGCTCCCTTTTTTCCCCAGATGATGAAGTTACCAGTGCATTCCACAATTCAAACAGGATTTATATGGAGAAATTGGAAGAGCTGCCTTTGACTATTTGCCACCTAAATAAAAAGGTCACCTCTCATCACTCTTTTCTATTCATCTCTTTTACTCGTTTGAATCTTAACGAGCTGCCAAATCCTTGGGTCTTTGTATTCTCTAGCCACCTAAAAACTTCAAATGTCATTGGGATAATTATGAAGAACCAAAAAAAATAAAGTAATGTAAATGGTATATATTTATAATAAATATAGGTTTGTCTCTAGAAAATCACAAATAGTAAGGATTGGCCTAGAAATAAATTTACTTTTAAACAAGCTTTAGGTACCTCGAAAGAAAACAACCTTTCATGACTTCTTTCACATTTTTCTCAGGCAATAAGCAATGATCTTGTGACGGTTGGTTACATTATGAAGCCTTCTCGCGAGGAAGATTTCGCCAAGGTTAGCCCTTTGATGGAAAATGAAATTATTCTGTTCTCTTTGGGGGGAAAAGTTGTACTAAAAATAAGTACAAACCTATAAGTTATGATTTTTCCTATCCTTTTATATTTGCTAGAAACCTACTCAAGTTATGTATTTTTGAAGTTAATTGTGTGATTATTGACCAACCAAAGCTCATTTTTGGTGTATTTTGTAGAGGGGTGCCTTTCCAATTTGTCCAACTCCGAATGGGTTGATGTTTTTGCCCTTAACTTTTGAACTTCCTATATCAAAACAGTTAGAAGAGGTTGATGTGATTCTCCATAAAGCAACTGATGAAATTGTGTCCATTGAATTAAATAGCTCCTCAGAATCTTCCTACCAGATTGGTTACACGAAAGGAATGCAAGAACTGCAAAGGTAACTTTTAACTCCAATTTATCCATCTTATGCATGCACCTATGCACTCACACGTAACTGAATAATATATAAAGCTTTTCAGCTTTCTTATCGTTGGACATTTGTGTTTGGAAAAGTACTATAATCTTAATCTTGCGTATTTATATAAGAAAAATGTTAACTTAGTTCGTAGTCCTCGAATAATTTTAGTTTGATGATGTGATACTCATAGAACTGCTTTTTAAATAGTGCTGATGCATTACAGGCATATTGAAAATCACAATGACTGCTTCGAAGTTGATCCACTTAATAGTATTTACCCTGTACTTGATCGGTTAAAGATCCAACAACTTTTACTTGGGCTAGAGGATCTTAATGTAGGGGGACGCTGCAAAGTCAGGGCTCCTCACTTTCTCAAGGTCTTTTACCTGAACATATATATTATATACTTGTTTTGCAGGGCATGGAAAACTACTAGTATTACTTTATGCAATAAACTTGTCAAAATGTTTTATGATAAGGAAATTGAAATGGGATATATAAATGATAGGAGTTTGGGGTTTCTTCTTGATTTTGGTGTACTGCAACTAGGTTACTTTATGCAATAAACTTGTCAAAATGTTTTCCCTAATGGAGACTTGGTTGTTGAGATAATATTGTTGTTGTTGCACACACTTGAATAAATGTCTAAGCCAGATTATGGAGGGGCCTCTGTGATGACAATCTTAGGTTGTGGTCCTAGTTTCTCGTGAAATTCATTTTATTAATTTATTGGGCAGTTAGATTTTATTTTGGTGCATGACAATGGCTGAATTATGATGATACTTTTTCATTAGAAAAATAATTGAGGTTCATGGATAACCTTTGTTTTCCTAGAAATACATGTACTTTAAACGATCAAGTCCAACCTTCCCCCCACCCCTCCTGTTTTTCCCTCAAAACAAGGGGGAAAAAGTAAAAGGCTGCAAGTGCTCTCACCCTACCTTTTGTCTGTTGTTCAAGAACAATTAAACAATTATGTTTTATGATCTTCATATGTTTCTCCCTGAGTTTAACGGTCTTTTTGCATGTTTTCCACTAAAATATTCAGGTTAACAGTTTTGATGAACCTGATTTGGTACAAAGACTGCATGATGCAACACTGTCTCTTCCAAGTATAGTGAAACCGCAGGTTGCTTGTGGTGTAGCTGACGCTCACAGTATGGTAAATAATTCCTTAAATACAAATCCCTTCTTGTACCATGAGTTTGGATTATCTTATTGCGGAGGAAACACATAAGAGAAACCTAGATTTCCGTTAATTTTTTTTCTTACATTTGTTACAAATGCTACTTTCTTTCCCTGAGTTCTTGTTGCTTTAGTCAAAATGTTCTTTTCTGACTATTTCCATTTCATGTCAGCATAAAACATTATCTGCTTGGTGAAGCCTTACAGTATTCCTCTCTTTATTCCCACTTTCTGGTCATAGTGTTGTGTTCTTTAAGTTGGAAATGTAGATATAAGATCTTAATGTTGAGAAGTTTATCTTTGTCTAAAGCAAAGAAGCATTGCTGTTATATCTTCTCATCTGTGTATAACCTGTTACCACTTAATAGCAATGGTGGTAGTTCTCTTAAAGCAGCATAATAGGGAGAAGACAGGATGATAAATTGCCTTAGTCTTCAAGATATGGATTACATAATTATATCATTAAAACAACAACAAGATCTTTCCTTGCAGTGGCAGCATAGTTGTGTTTATTTAATACCATATCTTCTATAAGCTTGGTAAAATGATTTATATTTTTGGTTTATTTGGTCAAGAAATTAAGCACCAGTGTAGTTTTAGAAAATTCTTTTCCATTTCTCCATCTCTATTTCACATTATTGATAATCAATGAAATAAGGATGATAGATTTGAAATCTTTGTTTCCCTTTGCTGTAAAATTGGGCTTATTACGAATGGTTTTCTCATTTTTAATTACATTTATAGTACTTTGCTTTATCCTATAAATTATATGTTTGGTCTTATTTAAGGTGTAAATGGAATTGGGAAATGGAAATTATTTTCTAACACTACAGCCCTATATTTTTTCCCTTCGGTAATTCCTGTAATGCAACTTAGGTATTTCTGAAACATGTTAAATTATCTTTATTTGAATGAATGATTGGTATTCTGTTTTATAGACTCGCATTATATTACTACAAGCACAAGAAGATGATAAATTGTCTAATATCAATCCATACTCAGAGAAAACAAAATAACTTGTCAAGTACCAACTTTGCTTGGCGGCATTGTTAAATTATTGCAACTCTTATTTTGGACACTATGATTCAGTTTAAACAAACTATGATTGTCATGCCTTCCATCAACTTTACCAAAATTTTGTACTTCAGAAAAGCTAATTATTGTCATTAACAGGCAATTGTCTTTAAAGTTGAAGACTTCAAGGTTTTGAATGTTCCACTACCTGCTGTCATTCAGGTAAGTATCCGCTAATATTTCAAGGTTTTTCACATCAAGTAAATGATGGTTACATGTTTTATTGTTAAATCCTGCGGCTTGTCTCTTGAAATATATATACTATTATTCATAATTTCAGTTTTAATACTAGTTCCTTGCAATTTGTATGCTGCTCCTTTTTCTGCTTATTAGATCATGTTCTTCCATTTCTTTGTGCTTGTCTTATATTATTCCATAGGGACCTTTCAATTTAAGGTGCTAAATTTTTTAACCCGCAACACACATGAAAAAAAAGGGAGTTCAGTTAATTTTATCGATGATCCATGGGAGATTTTAAAAGCTATGGCGCTACAATGAAACCCATTTACGTAAACTTTAAATCTGACAATCTATTCATAGTTGAAATCTTGGCTCTAAAGTGGGAAACGCCTTGGAATGCAGGAATATGTTGATCATTCATCCACTTTGTTCAAGTTTTATGTTCTGGGTGACAGAGTTTTCCACACAGTAAAGAAGTCTATGCCTAATGCTGACGTTTTGATAAAATCATCCGAAAAAAATGGATCAAAACCTCTTCTCTTTGATAGGTACGCTGTTTCCTTTCACTTTTTTTCCCCTTGTAATGCAACCTTTTGCTTTTAAATTGAATTCTTCTATAGAAATTTTCTGTGGTTGCACCCTTGGCAGCTTAAAGTCTCTACCTACTGCCACCGCAAACCAGCATTCTGAAGGTTGGGATCCATGCCTTGATCTTGCACTAGTAAACAAGGCTGCTGAGAGGCTTTCGAAGAGGCTGGGTCTTACTATTTTTGGCTTTGACGTTGTTGTGAGTAGCTTGAATAAACTTTGCCTGCATATTTCTTATGTGAAAACTATCATATTCTTATTGAATCTGTTTCAGTGCATTCTAATTTAAGGCAATGGTGTTAACTGCAGAAAGGTATATTTGTATGATTAGAAATTGAAAAAAAAGACGAATGCTTTAGTCTACTATAAAAACTATGTCCGGATCTGACTAAATCCTTGGTCACCTGCTAGTAGCACAATTACTTTTATGTTGTTCAGACTCTTCATTTTTCTACTATGTTTGATGCATATTCGGAAATGGGCATTGAGGATGTAATCCTCTAAACATATTCTATATATATGAAAAAACTTAGAAAAATTTAGAGATGCCTGTGTTTAGATACAAATCCATATTCAAAACTTGCATCCGAGTCAAGTGACATAGATACTTCAACTGTTTGTTTCTTCTGCTTCCTTATGCCGAATAATCTCAAACTGACTTTTGAGAATCATGGGATGGAGTTGGGGTGAATGACAACCTTGGCCTTTACTTGGTAATGGAGAAAGATCTTTGAAACTATTGACATTGAACAGAGGTATTCAAGGGAATTTGGTGACATCTTGAAATGAAGCTCTGGGTTGAAAAAGAAGCAAGAGATAGTGTGATGTAACCTTTAGCAAACATGTCTCTATAGTGATTGTAGTGATGTTTCTGTGGCAATCTATGTACTGCATCCTGTTTGTGTTATTTTCTTTTTGAGTCATTTTCATGTTTAACATGATATTTTTATATAAAATTTGACACTTTCCACTCCATTTTACCTCTCTTATTTTCACCTGTAGTCCCACCTATTATTACAATGCCCCATTGTTAAAGCATATACCTTTGGCAAACCTTACTGACTTGTATGATTTTGTCATGTCACCTCATCTCATGTTTTAGTATATATATATTTTATGCATTGCATTCAGGTCATTTCCAAAGTTATTAGGTTTGAGTCATCATGATGGGTATGTTTTAATGGGGGTTATTCCGGTTTACTGTACTCAGATTCAAGAAGGTTCTGGCGATCATGTCGTTGTGGATGTAAACTACCTGCCGTCATTCAAAGAAATTCCTGACGATGTGGCTGTTCCTGCATTTTGGGATGCTATTAAAAAGAAGGTAGATTTGAAAGCAGTGAAGTAGCGAAGTATGGCTCCTCTTCCCATGGAGTCTCATGATTAGCAAGAGACAAGAAAAAGCAAGGCGGGTTCGGATCCTGTCAAAACAAAAGCAAAGTGAGTTTGGATTTTCCTTTTGTTGACAATAACAAGTACATGGTTTAATTATTGAGTCAAATCCATGTTGTAGCTTTAAGAAATAATATAACATGAGAGTTTTGAATTAAAAGATATGAAAATTAGTTTGGTTATGTTTTGGTAGATGAATTGTGGGAATAAAACTGATAATTTAGTCCCTACCGTGAGGCTATTTAGTCCAAAACTAGCCAATTTAATCCTCAAACTTTTGAAGCATAAACAGAAATGGAAAATCATTCACAAGATTAATGTTAAAACCATAGAAATGTGCTAATGTGAGTCAAATGCCACACATCATTTAAAAGTGGTGTCAGCATTTGACTTGCACATCAGCAACGGGTTTACTTTTATTTCGTTAATGATTTTACCTTTTTACTCTGATTAGTTTTTTTTTTTTTTTTGGTAGGACTAAATTGTCTTGATGACTTCCGTGATACTTTGACCTTAAGAAGTAATGCTTTCTTTTTCCCTTCTCCTGGTTGAACAAATTAGTGTAACAATGTTGTGGATCATTTGTTATTTCAATGTAGTGCAACGATTAGGAATTCTTGTTTTATGCCCTTTCTAGTTTAAATTAGACATGACGGTGAAAAGAACACAAGCATCAACTAGAGACGATTTCATGTGCCCAAAAAAAAAAAAAACACTAGAGGCGATTTCAATTCAGACCAAGGAAAGCAGCTACTATTTATATGAACCATGTAATGTAATGTGAAGGCATCTTATTGATAGCATTAAAATATGCATATGGGAGGTAAAAGTCTCTAGGAGCTCTATTCAGAAAATGGGTAAATTAGTTTTTTACATTAGATTAAATAATAAATTAGTCATTCCATTAAAAATTTATCTTTTACGCGTTATAAATTGGCTATTGTAATTAGTCTTTTATATATTAGATTAAAGAGTAAATTGATCTTTCTTTTAAAAATTTATCCATTTACGTTGTTAAAAATTGGTCATTGTATGTTAGCATAAGGTACACGTGACACATCATATGTAATTGTCTAATTATTTTGTCAATCACACTAATTTTTAACTGTACAAATGGATGGAATTTTTAACAGAAAAGATCAATTTACGCTTCAATTTAATGTACATGGATTAATTTACCTATTTTTTTAGCAGAGAAGGTAACAACTAGTACATGGGCTTTCATGATGTTTTTACTCATAGGGGATATTTTTCAATCAAAATAAGTATTATAAATTTCAAACACAAATAAAGTCTTGCCACTAATCAATTTCTGCCAGCCTGTTGGTGACACATTTTTTCTTCGGTGTTTATATAAAATTTTTATTTGATTTGATTCTCATAAATTATTAAATAAGTATTAATATAATATCATTTTATATTTATATATTACATACGAAATAATTATATTTATCCAAGATAGAAATAAATTGATGTATTTATTTTTTAATGTGTATAATTGAATTAAAATTAAAGATTTCAGTATACATTTAAAACATAATTAAAATTTTATGTACTGAGTTATAAAAGTATACAAAATAATATAATTTTATATTAAGGTAAGTAGATTCCATATGCATATATACACACATGTATGTATATTATGTTTTTGAATGTTTGTTGTAGGTATATTTGAATATGGATGTCAGCCTATAAAATATAACCCACCAACATTTTCAAAATTAGTCGAAGACTTATTCTAGGTTTGAGTTAACAGTATATAGATATTTTAGATTTGTAAATTTATGTATCCTTCTATATTTGCAATGGGTGCAGAAAGGTGAAGGTGGCTTTGCAATATATGAATTAACAAGATCCTATCCCTGGTTGGAGGTAACTACTGGACTACCACACTAGCAAAAACAATTTGTTTTTGCTTTTGGTTTTAGAGTTCCACAAACTCATACTTGAGTGTGTTATTTTTATCATGATTACGAATGTAACGGATGCATCACGGCTGAATTTGAATACCAACCGTGATGCCACATTACAGTCGCTATTCAAATCCCTACTTGCTCACAGTTAGATGTAACATATGAATGTTTATTTTTTCATTATTTTCTTCATTTGAGAAAATTCATTAGAAATAATTTATTATATGATATATATTATATGAAAAAGAGAAATAACAATCTTTAAAATAAAGAGGTATTGATTCGGGGATGATCCAGAACTTTACTCACAGTAGTAAGACACATTGGTACTCAACGGGGGCATAACTAAAAGTTTGAAGTTTGTTTCAAAATGAAGGGTCTGTTTGATTGAAGGAATTGATTTTCCGGAAAATCATTTCCAACTTTTCTAGCGTTTGATTGGCGGAAAATATTTTCCATTTGGAAAATGAACTCCAAAACAAGGGAAAATGGGTTACATTTTAGGGAAAATGTCTTACCTTTTCAATTTCCGTAAGACATATTCCGTGCTCTCCTCTCTATCGCCTCCTTCATTCCTTCCTTCATTTCCGGTAAAAAATTACTTCTATTTATCGATTTTCCAGTAACTTGTTTTTTTAATTATTCAATACTTGTTTTTTAACACAATTACAAATAATTTATTTGATATTAATTTTTTTTCAATTTATAACGATTAATATTGTGGCTTAATAATTGAGTATTATTATAAATAAATCATTGCAATATATGTAAAAATAATTTAAAATATAAAATTTATTAATATATATCAATATATGTAAAAACAATTTTTGAAAAATATTTCGAAATCATAAGCAGTAGAAAATATTTTACAGATTCAATCAAACACCGAAAATATTTTCCAAGAATTATTTTATAGAAAGTAAAACATTTTCCCGAAATCATTTTACGGAAAATATTTTACTGGCAACCAAACAGACCCGAAAGTTTGCTTCAATCGATTTGATGTCTCTCTTTGGATTGATATTCTGATCGACTCCGGTTCAGTCGTCCAGTCCAATTCAAATAACCATGGCTCTAAGTATCTGCACTTCATATATTTGTAATTTAGTCTTAATTTTATTTTTGAACTAATTGATGACATTATAAAAATATAAAAATTAAGTCACGTTAGAAATTAAAATACAATGATTAAATCTCAAATTTAAGCATATTAAAATGACCAAAATTGAAAATTTACTATTTTTATAAAAATAAAAAGAATGGAGAGTGTATGCCACATGTTAGCATGAGGAAGGTGCTCTGTACACTTGACACGGTTTTTTTACCAAAATAATATAAAAAAATAATTAATTACGAAAAAAATATAGAAAACAAATTAATTATGAAAATAGGCATTTGCTTCAGTGTTTTGACGGTGCCGCCTGACAAATTGACAGCACCAGGCTGAAATGTGATGACCTAAAATATTCATACATCTTATATGTAAATTTCTCGTTTTGGTTGGCAACTAAAAAAAGAGCTTTAAGGTCCCACCTTACACCAAACTTTAAATGGGTAAATGGCTTTATAACCCCTTTGTTTATTATTTTCTTTTATTCCCCTTTAATACTAAAAATAAATAAAATAATAAAAATTTTCGAGATTGTTCAAGGTCTCCTGGTGATATTCATGGCTGCCATGGGAGATATTGAAGCGAGCAATGTTCATGCCGGCCTTCAGTAACTTCTCGATCATGGGTACCGATCGCGATGCCGAACCCAGAGTGCAAACAATTTTCGTTTTGGCGATACGACCATCATTTGGAAGCTCCTTCAAGATCCCATCAATGTCGATATTCGCCATTTCCTTTTTTATTTGCTCGAATTAGAAATCTACTCTGCTGCACCCATAATCAATTAAAAAATATTAAAAGAGAATAAAATAAAATAAAATAAAATAATAAACAAGGGGATTTATGAAGTAATTTACTCATTTAAAGTTTAGTGCCATGAACGCGACACCCTTGAAGCCTTCTCTTTCAGCTACCAACCAAAATAGGAAATTTACATATCAGGTCCTTGAACATTTTAGGTAATCACATTTCAGTTTGGTGCCGCCAATATATCAAGTGGCATCGTTAGAACACTATAACAAATACCTATTTTCATAATTAATCTATTTTCCATACTTTTTTTCGTAATTAATTATTTTTTTAAGTTATTTGGGTAAAAAAGCCCATTTGACACGTTTAACCTTTCAATTACTAGAAATAACCTATTTATTCTTGGACATTTGTGATAATAAAAAAATAAGATAATTACCGCATGTAACAATGTAAATTATATGGGATAACTAATAATATTGTAAAAATAGATCATGAAATTATGTTAAATTAAAATTTAAAGATTAAATGTAAAATGTGAACATAATTAAAAAAATCAGAACTATCTAGAAATTAAAAATAAAAACTATTTCAGTCTGCTACCCTAGCATGCTTTGGTCTGCCGCCGTTGGCATGAAATTTTTGTCTTGTTTTTCTATTCGTCTGTGTTTCAATTGATTTCAACGCGTCAAGTTCTCTTGTTCAAAAGTATGGGAAGAGTGGTGTGTGTTATCTGGTAATCAAATCTGCATTCATGGAGAATGAATTAGCACAATTATCGATTAATGAGGAAGAAGAAGAAATTTTGCAAATTTAGGTAGATCCGAGTAATCAAAGCAAAGTGGGAGATTTCCAGCTTGTGGGATATTTCTTAACAGCAAGTATCATTCACTTTCCAGCCATGAAAAGTACTAGGGCAAACTTGTGGCACCCTGTTTATGGGGTCCAAATTAGAGATCTGAGGGAAAAAAGGTATCTCTTTCAGTTTTATCATAATATGGATATGGAGAGGGTATTGAAAGGTTTACCATAGACTTTTAATAATCATCTGTTATTATTGAACAAACTGGGAAGAGGTGAAGATCCATTAAAAGTACAGCTAATTTTTACTTCTTTCTGGGTCCAAATTCATGATGTTTTTATTGGATTATTCTCTGAAAAGTTAGTAATTCAACTTGGTAATTTTATAGGTGTCTTCCTGGAATATGATACTTCAAATATTGGAAAGGAAAATTGCAATTTCATGAGGGTAAGAGTACAGATTGATGTTAGGAAGCCTTTGAAAAGGAAGAAGCAGGTTTTATGTGGTGGGGTTAGGTCATATGTTCAGTTTAAATATGAACGGCTATCGCTTTTCTGTTTCTACTATGGACGTTGGGGAACAATGATTCTTTCTGTGAGATAAAAATGATGACAGTGGCAGATACAGATGAATTGGGTTGGGATTTATCACTGCGAGCGCAATCTCGAAGAGCCCTTTCAATGAATCGTATATGGCTACAAGAAGAGGAAGAAGAAAAATAGGAAGGAAGATGGATGGAAAATTGGTTTATGGGATCAAGACATAGGGAGGGAAATATAAAAGAACGAAGGGGAAAAGTTATTGATCCAATTCTGGGGTTTAGTATTGAAAGAGGGGTATCTTCGGCTGAGTGGAAAAAGGGTAAATTTGGATCGAGCCAGATGAGTATGGCAATGTAACACGATTTAGAAGATGAGGCCTTAGTTGGGGAGGAGGGGAAAAAGCGAAACAGGGGAAATGGAAATTTTTTTCGATAATGCAGAGAGTGCTACTGCAACTACAAGAAATAGAAAAATAGTAGAATTCGACCTTTTATCATCAACAGCTATCAAGAGGCAAGCCGACCGGGGGCAATGAAAATAATAAGCTAGAACGTCTATGGTTTGGGAAGACTACGGACAGTTAAAAGACTTCGGCAGATGCTAAAGTTACATAATCCCCAAATAGCCTTCTTTATGGAGACAAAACTTGGTAGACAGCAGATAGAACGAGTTCGTGGAAGGTGTGGTTATACGAATGGCATTGAAGTCGAATTAGAAGGAACAAGAGGAGGGTTGTGCTTAGCTTGGAGAATTGATATTGATATAACGCTGTGTAGTTTCTCTAAAAGACATGGATGTGATCATTGACAATAAGGAAAAAAGATGCAAATGGAGATTTACAAGTTTCTATGGATCCCCATATGTGCAGGATAGAAATGATTCATGGGCTGTTCTGAAAGTTTGGCTACTAATGTGGAATTCCCATGGTTTATTGCTGGAGATTTCAACGAAATTATGTATGGTTTTGAAAAGAAAGGAGGATTGCCTAGAAATGAGAGGAGGATGGAATTGTTTCAAAGAACACTCGAGGAATGTCATTTGTATGATGTGGGCTTTGAAGGTAGTTGGTTCACTTGGGAAAGAGGAAATTTATCAGAGATGAACATACAAGAAAGATTAGATAGGGGAGTTGCCAATACGGAATGGATTAATATGTTTCTAGAAGTGAGAGTTCAGCATTTAGTGCATTCATTTTCAAATCACTGCCCAATTCTTATTAACACAAGGAGGTATGAAAATCAATGGAGGAACTATAATTTTAAATTTGAAGCTTGGTGGTCCTTAGAAGATTCATTCGTTAATGAAGTTAAGAGCTTGTGGGAGAAATCATCAGGAGAACTAGTACAGAAATTGGATTTTTTAAAAAAAGGATTAAAAATGTGGGCTAAAAAAATTCAAAATGAAAGGAAGAAGACAAAACAGGTTCTTATAAAAAAATTAACGGAGTTAGATGAGGATGAAAGAGATGATAAGACTTTGGCTGAACTGATTGATACGAAAATGAATTTAAATTTTGAATTTGAAAAGGAAGAATGTTACTGGGAACAGAGGGCTCGAATGAATTGGATAAAATATGAAGACAGAAATACAACTTTTTTTCATGGTCAAGCATTACAGAGAAGGAGAAAGAATCTCATTCTTAAGTTACAAAACAAAGATGGAAGAGAGATGATGGACTTGCAAGAAATGGAAGGTGTTGCACGGTCTTATTTCAAAAGATTATTTTCAAAAGAAGGAATGAGGAATTATGAACAAATATTAAAAGGGGTTGAACGTTGTATCTATGAGGAAAATAACCGAAAGTTGACAGCAGTATATACCAAAGATGAAATTATGGAAGCAATTTTTGCTATGGGACCCATGAAGGCACCAGGAGAAGATGGTTTTCTAGCCCTTTTTAATCAGAAGTGAAGGAAAATAATCAGAGATGATGTCACCACTTTTTACTTACAAATACTAAACGGCGTTAAAGAGGTAAGTCCAATTAACTCTACAAATATTGTACTTATTCCAAAAGTTCCTAGACCATCTAATATGTCACAATTCAGGCCTATTAGACTATGTAATGTTCTTTATAAAATCATTGTAAAGGTTATAGCCAATCGATTAAGTGGAGTCATTATAAAATGTGTTGATGAGGCATAAAGTGGTTTTGTGCCAGACTGACTTATTTCAGATAATGTGCTGTTAGCCTATGAAATATTACACAAGTTAAAATAAAAGAGAGTGAGGAAAAAAAGGTATATGGCTGTTAAACTTGATATGAGTAAAACCTATGACAGGGTGGAATGAGATTTTTTAAATAGGATAATGTTACGGATGGGGTTTGATCAAAGTTGGGTAAATTCTATCATGAATTGTGTTACTACGGTTTCTTACTCAGTAATCATCAATGGACATATCGAAAAAAAATTCTGCCCAGCTAAAGGACTTAGATAAGGGGATCCACTTAGCCCATTTTTATTCCTTTTATGTGGTGAAGGATTGTCAAGCCTATTGAGACTAGCAACAAATAGGGGTTTTCTAAAATGTGTTAGGATCAGAAGGAACGACCCGTAAATATCCCATCTATTATTTGCTGACAATTGCATTCTGTTTGGAGAAGCAACAAGCAGAGGAGCTAATCTTTTCAAGAACATTCTAGGCGAATACAAGTCTTGCTCAGGACAATGCGTAAATTTTGATAAATCAACTGTATTTTCGGCAAGAATACAACGGAGGAAGATAAGAGATTAGTAGTCAATAGTAGTCAATCTTTTGGGGGTATGAAGCTCTAATGAACCAGAACGTTATTTAGGATTACATATAATGGTGGGTCAGAGGAAAAAAGAACATTTTCAGAATTGGAAGGATAAATTTAAAAAATGTATTGATAACTGGAGCAATAGGTTTCTATCACAAAGAGGGAAAGAAGTATTCATAAAGGCTATCCTTCAGGCTATTCCGACTTATACGATGGCCTGCTTTTTATTAACTAAAGTACCATGTGATGATATGAAGAGTATCATAGCCAAATTTTGGTGGCAGAAGGGACATGGGAAAAAGGGAATCCATTGGTGCACTTGGAAAAATCTTTGTTTCTTAAAAGAAAACAGTGGTTTAGGTTTTAGAAATCTTGCTCAATTTAAGATTGCGTTACTGGCAAAATAAGGATGGCAACTTCTTAATGATCCAAATTCGTTATTAGCTAGAGTTCTAAAAGTAAAATATTACCCATGAACATGTTTTCTCAAGGCAGAGTTGAAGAATTTACCTTCACTCACTTGGAGGAGTATTTGGGCAACAAAGGTTCTTTTCCAAAAAGGATTGTGCTGGAGAGTGGGTAGGGGGACAAAATCTCTATTTGGGAAGACAGTTGGATACAAGGGATCGACAAAGTTGAAGAACAAAGCAGATCAAATAATGGGGAACTACAATTAGTCTCGGACCTTATTGATAATTCAAGTAGGAAATAGAGGGAGGACTTGATTAATAATACCTTTCAAGTGGAAACAGCTCAGAAAATTCTACAGACGCCGTTTGCAGAGACAGAGCATGAAGATGTCCAAGTCTAGAAAGGAGAGTTATTCGGCGAATTTTCTGTAAGCAGCGCCTATAAACTATTACAAGAGGCTACTCTAAATCCTACTGATTATTTATTATAGACTGAATCTAAGGAATTTTATAGAAAATTATGGGGCTTACAATTACCCCCAAAAATTACAATGACTATTTGCAGGATCTCATGGGACTATATTCCCAACTTTGTTAATCTCAGATGCAGGAAAGTCATTACTAATGATGAATGTCCTCGGTGCCGATCCTGGTTTGAAGAAAGTCTCTATGTATTCCGAGAGTGCCCTACAACAAAAGAAGTTTGGAGTTTGTTAAATCTGACCTGGATCATGGATAACACAAATCAAAGCCTTTGGGAGTGGTTAACCTGGGTTTTTAAGAAAGGAAATGATGCCCAGTGTCGACTTTTTTGTTATGCTTTATGGTCGATTTGGGTTTTCAGAAACCAGTTTATACATGAAGGGAAAAACAAAACAGGACGGGCTTTAGCACAAAGTATTCAGAGACAAATGGCAGAAAATGAAGGAGTAAGAGCAATGAAGTTACAGAAGACTATGATCAGAAGTTGCAGGGCTCAGGAGGACTCACCAAAAGCAGCGATTCAGTTCGATGCAGCGTTTGACAGAAGAAGCTCCTAGTCAACAACAGGACTGGTAGGATGGGACCAAAAAGGAGATTTGCAGGTGCTTAAGACGGTGGTTCACAACAAGGTTTCTTCCTCGTTTGTAGCAGAGGCGTACGCATGTTTGGAAAGTATAAAGTTAGGAATCTCACTAAGAATGCTATCAATCAAAATCATGGGGGACTCCAAAACAGTTATTAAAAAATGTCGAAAGACTTCACTTGATAAATCAGTGACTGGGGCTATTATTAGAGATATACACAACAACAAATCATGTTTCCAGGAACTAGATTTTCAATACATTCATAGATCAGAGAACTCGCATGCGCATAAGTTGGCAAAAAGTGCTCTTGAAAGAGAGGAAAATGTTTACCTGATGTGAGCAGATTTGAATCGGCATGTTCTTGCCTGGGAGAGGAGAGGACCAAGAAACCCGGATTGAAGGAAAGAATGAAGGAAATACTTTCAAAAGCAGGTAGCAAATTTAATTTTATCTCTTGGGAATGACTATCGTCAGAAGGTGGGATTTCGATTTGACTAAACGGGAGAAAATGGATGCCAGCCGTTTTGGATTTGATTGGGGTAGATATTTTATTTACTTTTCATTAAATGTAGGCTATCATTTTAAATACAGTAAGACCGAATTTCCTTTTTCATTTGTTTGTGACTGGGCCCAAAGTTCTGGGCTTTGTTTGATTTTTGTTTAATTCAATAAAGTACCCAATCACTTTATCAAAAAAAAAAAAGAACAGAATTACAATGTTACTATTATTGCATAATAAGCGAAAAAAGAAAAAAATTAATGATTTTAAATAATTAACAATTTAGTTTATATTTAGAAAAAAACATAATTCATCTCATCATGTCAAAGCCATTTGTCAATAAAATGCAAACCAAGAAAAAAGTAAGAGAAAATAAATGCCACTCCATGCAAGTCAAGTACTGATTTAATAATTTGTCTATCCAACCTCTCTCTCTCTCTCGTCTCCCCATACTTGAAAGAAAATAAGTGGCATTGCATGCATGCCAAGTACTCCTGAGAGAACTGAGCAGTTATTTTTTTAATTAGGCTGAGGAAATAATTGATGAAAGATGTGGAGGCTGAAGATAGGGGAAGAAACGGTGGGCAACGACGGCGAGTGGCTAAGGAGTGTGAACAATCATGTGGGACGCCAAGTCTGGGAGTTTTGTCCCCAACTGGGAACCCCTGAGAAGCTTTCTCAAGTTGAAATGGCTCGCAAAACCTTCTTCGATCATCGCTTTCACAAGAAACATAGCTTCGATCTCTTTTTGAGGATTCAGGTTAGCTGGAGTTTATATTATTCGGACGGTGAGTGTGTGGTAGATATAAGTATATCGGTTTAATTCTTCATATACTTAAAAAAAGAAAATCATATTTTAATTTATATTTTTATCAGAATACAACATATTGAAGTCCTTATGAATCCCAAAATTATGGCACTGAAATTAATTAATGCCGTTGGCGAAGGAGAAGAATGGCGGCGCAAGTATATCGAAAGTTACAGTGAAAGAACGTGAAGATGAGCGAGAGGAGGAGGAGGAGGCAATAATAGAGAGAAGCTTGCGACGAGCCATGGACTTCTATTCCACAATGCAAACAGATGATGGACATTGGAGCGGAGATTATGGGGGTCATTTGTTTCTACTTCCTGGTTTAGTAATGCACCTAAATCCAACTACTATTTCATAATTAATTTATTATTTATGTTAATATATATATTGAAAATGTTGGCACATAATTAAATTAATCTTGCATAAAATAAATTATGAAAAGTTAAGAATGTAAAGAGACTTGAGTATGAAGAGTTAGTAATGTAAAAAGACTTGAAGATGAAAAGTTACACACATGCATGAATAGTCACAACTCCTATAACATTTAGTTATGTAAATGAATAGTCACAACTCCTATAGCATTTAGTGATGTAGATGAATAGTCACTTATAATTCCTATATAAAGAGTTATATGTGATGAAGAATTTTAAGGGTGAGTGAAATAAAAGTTTATAGAAAGGGTGTTTTCTTTCTTCCAAAAAATTTTCTCTTCTCCATTATATTCTTTATCATTTTCTTTATTTTATTTCTCCAAATATTAATCAATCTTCTACAGAAAATTCTTAAAAGGAATATCATGTTTATATGGGGCTTACTATTTAATTAATATTTCCATATGTATTTGAGCAACTAATGGTATTTGGATGACAAGTGGAATAGGTCATTACTTTATACATTACTGGAGCCTTGAATGCTGTCCTCTCAAATCAGCACCAACATGAGATTTGCAGATATATTTACTATCATCAGGCAAGAAATCTATGCATTTTTTCTTTCTTTCAATTCTATAATTGTCCTAACATGTAAAAAAAACTTGAATGTCTGAGTTATTATGGCAGAATAGAGATGGCGGATGGGGACTTCATATCGAGGGTCAAAGCACAATGTTTGGCACAACCATGAACTATGTCACTTTAAGATTACTCGGCAAAGAGGCTGAAGGGGAAGCAGCCGAAAGAGGTCGTGAGTGGATCCTCCGCCATGGAACTGCAACTACAATCTCCCCTTGGGGGAAAATGTGGCTTTCGGTAATATTTATATATATAGTAGTTATGGTGTAAATTTGTGTTAATGGATGTTTTGAATGGAATTTGATGTTAATAGGTACTTGGAGCAAATGAATGGTGTGAATAATCCAATGCCACCAGAATTATTGCTTTGTCGACTTCCTTCCTTTGTCAACCAGGTTAATTTTTTTCTAAAATTATATATATTGTAAAAATAGAATATCGGTAATGACAATATATCATAAATAAAAGAGAAAAAAATAAAGAACACGCAGATTTTACGTGGAAACCCTTTCGGGAAAAAAAACCACGGACAGAGGAGAAGAAATTCACTATGTCAAATTCGAATTAATTACAAGAGGAGTAGACTATGTCTGTTTATAGGCTTGTAAAATCATATTCTAATAGGAGTAAAACACCTTATTCTAATCAATATCAAATAGATGGAGTTTAATAAGGTTTAAAAAAACTTTATTCTAAAATAAAATAAAAGAAGTATAATTCTATAGGGATTTACTTTTATTTTATTTTATTTTACCACAGTATTTTATTTAAATAAGGATTCGGTTCACTTAATTCTAACATATATATTTGTATGTTGCTTTTGGACTGGATTGATCTGCAGGGAGTTTTGGGTAGCAACTATGGTGTTCGTGACAAGCTTTTCCAAGCTCCAACTGTTTATCACACAAATTTAACGAATCAAGAACATGAGTTGAATAGTTTAAGTCACATCTTTAAAAATATTTCATTTTATAATCTATTCATTAGGATTTAACAAACTCTTTAGTTATAAAACAAGAATATAAATCAACAATAGGTTGCAATAGAAAATACTCAACAAAATCAAAAGGAGAGGAGTGAGAGAAGGGCGATAAATTTTTGAAGTGTGTTTATAGCGAAAGTGGACCTTACTTTATATATATGAGTTTTACTAGCAAAATAATTAAGGTAGGTGGATTTGACTTAAGTCTAAATTCAATGAATTTAGACTTGACTAAATATAGTTTCAATCGGTTAAGCTATTTTTAACTTGTGAGTTTTATTGGCTAAAAATAGTAAAGGTAAAGTGGATTTGATTTAATCAAAAATAGTTTAAAAAAGGTTAAACTAATTTGAACTCGACTAAATATAGCTTCAATCGGTTAAGCTATTTTTTAGCTTAGCTAAATATAGGTGTTACTAGTTAAGTAGTTTACTTTTATTGAAGTCTCAAAAATTCATTAAAAAATAATTCTAAAAACAAAAGAGCTCAGACGTTGCGATATGTCACGTGCAAGAAAATTCACCAATTTACAGTATGCTAACCATTTAGGCCTAGTTCTCATGCGCTTGAGTCCACCCTCTTAATTTAGTTCTTACTAAACTAATAAAGTATAATAGCTTTATAAACAAGGGTCTCAAGGCCTTTATTTAGGAATGTGAGATTTCGGTCTTTATAAGTATCTCAAATTTTCCAACAAACCCCACATATTTCAAAAAAACCAAGGATAAGATTTTGCTAAGTATTTTCTATCTAGATATAATGCATCGACTCTGGTGTCCTTTGAACTATGAGCTAGAACCAGAAAGAAGTAGACATAATTTATAGAATAATTGGTGAAACATAAAGTTTTAATGAACCAAGAATTCTTTATGTAGACTAAAATGCTCATCAATCACATTATACCTATATTATTGTTGTTCAGTGTAGTTGTGTGCTAATAGGTCATGTGCATGCCTGGTTTTATGAGTGCTCTAGAGACTGTTATAAATATCATTAAAGTGGCCTTACTTCACACTCATATAGGTCAATCTATCAAATGTATTTTGCAGATTGATACACCACCTACAAAAGATATGGATTTGATTAAGAGTTTTTACTCATCTTCATTTTCTTTGCAGATTTTAGCACTATTTACACTATAAGAGGTATATAATTTTTATAGTGCTTTAGAAATTAACTAATGATTTCATTATTACCCATATAAACCTAAGTCATGGGATCTCCAATCAAATAGGTTAAGTTTTTGTCATTGTTGATATTGCCATTTGACAGTATTCCCCTTGATGTTTCATTTACTAGTTTCTTCGCTAGGGGTTCACTTTTGACTACATAATCCATAAATTATAACTTCATTCTTTTTGTAACACCTTTAACCTGATCCAATTGGTTGAATCCGGATCTTGGGTATTACCACCATAATACAGACAAAATCTTAATCTACTTATACAAGATGCAATTAGTTACAACTCAGTTACAAAATTTCAAGCCAAAATATAAGATTACTAATACAACAAGTAAACACAACTACAATCCATGGTAATTAAATTACAACGATATTTAAAATGGAAACCTATTCTACTTTAGTTATCCTAAAGCACAAATTTTCAAGTAACATGCCACCTGAGTTTGCTTTGTATGCATAAATACCTGATACGACACTTCTTGGCGTGGTCCTAACATCATTCCTCCTGGCGCAAACCTACATCAGCTTGCTTGAAACATAACGCACCTAGATAAGTTCATAAGAACTTAGTGAGGAAAACATCATTTACCTCTTTGACAAATATTTCCTCAAAATCTATTCGTTTATATCCGTCCGTTGCTATACCTTACCTTGAACTATTTCTTTCTCTTCACTGTCTGCGATACATCGTGTTCATCCTTCAAACTCTGAGTCATCACCTCATCACAATTCAAGAAAAAGCACATGAACAAATGACAGAGTCTTACTTTGGACATTCAATTTCATATCTTTCTTTAGAGTCCTTTTTCCAATTAATTACGTCTCTTTCGGCTTTTCCTTCCCTTTTACGTTTCCTTTTATTCCATGTTATCTCGTACTCTCATCTAACCAAAACCTAAAATGCCATTTCTATTATTTTCATGATAGTTACGGGTTTTTCTAAAGGAATATTCTTACGGCATGCTTTTAATATTTATATATTTTTTAATTAAGTATTTGTATTCAAATAAGATGGCAGCTTCACAAATTGAAAGTGATGCAATTGAATGAATTTAAATATTCAACCACTTCTTATATCATTTGTTTGTTTTAAAGGTGTAAAAATTCTTTTAAAAAGAATTATTAAGTATTTGAACTGTCAAAATGTATTAAAATATCTTTTAACTTTTAATTTTAATTGTTTTTAATTTTTTAGTTAAAACCATCATGTGGCACAACTATAGTATAACATATGGCAAAAAAATGATAAAAATAAAAAAATTAAATTTTAATAAAAATAAAACAATATTTAAATTTTATTAAAATTTTAAAAATAAAAACCATAAAAGAAATTGTAAGAAATTTGTAAAATTTGATAAAATCATAAGAAAATTATTAAAAATGTAAAAAAATACAAAAATTCGTAAAAAATTATAAAAATTATCATACCAAAAGAAGCATTTTATAATTTATTAATTTTCTTTTTTTTAATTATTTTTCGCCACATATATCACACTAGAGGTGAGCGTTCGATCAAATCGAATGAAAAAATTTTGAGTTAATCGAGTTGACGAATCATGTGTTATGATCCTAACTCGATTTGAAAATTTCTTGAATCGAGTAGAGTGAGATGAAATTTGAATCGAATCGAATTGAATATATTTGTTCGAATTAAATTTAAAAAAATAATTTTGGGTCCTTGTAACCACTGTCACCCACCGTAATCAAATTTGTCCATCATAATCAAATTTATTATTAACTTTCATCACCTCATAATTTATTTATTAATCTTTTATAGACGAGTTAGCTTTTTGCTTGCTTCAACTATCTTCGATTATGTATTTTGAAATTAAAAATATATTAAATGTAAAATGTGATTTTTTAATAAAATTATTTTAAAGAAAAAATGTGAAATTGATACCAAGATAAGATTTTAACACAAATATTTTATGGCATTATTAATAATACAATTTTAATATAAATATTCAATATGATTAAACAATTCAATAATTTAAATAGTACAAAATGTGAAATTTAATTTAATAATATAAATCATATATATAAATAAAATTATTATTTAGGTTTAGGGATTTTTTTAGATGATTTTGATTTTTTATTTGGGGGTAACGGGTGATAAGTAAAAGTTTAAGGGTGAAATAAAAAGTTTTGGGGGAGTAAAATTTTGGAGAGAAAATATTTAAAAAAATGGGGGGGGGGGATAGGAGGTGAGTAAAAGTTTTAGGGTGAAAGTGGGAGAGGTAAAAATTTTAGGGGAAAATAAAAAGTTTTGAGGGTTTTTGGAAGGAAAATTTGGAGGGAAAGTAAATGGGGAGTAAAATTTTGGAAGAAAAATATAAAAAAAAATTGGTGAGAAATGGATTTGGGGTAGATGGCGGGGTTGGGATGTAAGGGTGAGTATTCGATCGAGTCGAGTCAAATCGAGTCAAAAATTTCGGGTTAGTCAAGTTGACGAATCCTATTTTAGCAACCAAACTCAATTTGAATTTTTTTCGAATCGGATCGAATTGAGTCAAAAAATTTTGAGTCAAGTCGAGTCGAGTTAACGAATCCTATTATTTATACTCAATGTTGCGTTTACATGAACCAATTATTTAACTAGTAAACGAAGTATAAAATTATTTAACTACATAAACAATATAATAGTTTTGCCTTTTAACTTAATGAGTAAACAGTTATCAATCAAAACAACGTTGTCAAAACCATTTTTTTGGGGTTTGAAAAATGGGAATCGATTTTGAAAATGGAGTCGCCACCAATCTTTTATTGAGGTGTGATTGGATCACCTTAAAAACGATTTTAGGTCTACGAATTTTAAGAAAATAGGTTCGGGAGTCAGTTATGCACAAGGAATGGTTAGCACCCTCGTAATGCCCAAAATTGGTACCTAATTGATTGTTTGGTGTCGAAAATTTGAAAATATTTTAAATACAATCCCATGAAATGAAAGCTTAAATAATTGAATTGGCTAAATAGACAGACCTATTTCAAAGAAATAAACCGCCACACTCAGTGAGTTAGAATGTAACAGTTCAATCTTCGAAGTTAGATTTGTCTTTTAAGAAAATCATATATTTTAAAAAGGATATTTGATTCTTTAAGACAATCGAGAAATTAGAATCCAGTAAGTTAGGGTTCAATTTCTCAAAATTCCTAAACATCAAATATTGCCTTTATTTTTTTAAAATTGAGATAACAAAATGCCATATCTAGTAAGTTAGGATCCAACATTTTAAAATCTTAAGAACTTTATTTTAACAATTGTATAGTTTTAATAAAATGAACACTTGATTATCTAAATTCATCGAGAAGAATTGAAGCCCAGTAAGTTAGGGCACAATTTTCTCGAGAACTTATGAACACCAAGCTTTTTTGAATTATGAAATAGAATGATTGTAGTGCTTTAATAAAATACAACTCTTACGATTGGAACATGATTGAATAACAATACATATAATGTAAAAGATAAACAACAATCTAAACTTAAACTAGAAGCAATCAAGCAATTAATAGGCAAATACAATCATTGATTTTAATCATATTTTACAAACATTCATATTAATAATTAAGCAACCCATAAATTAATAATCAATTAAAGAAAGATACTTGAGACAATGAGAAAGAAAAACAATAATAACAATAAATAATATGAATATTTGATACAATTTGGTAACAGAACTAAAAACAAATAAAAGGTTTGAATGAATTTTAATGAAAGATTTATAAAAATAAAAAATGAAATGAAATAAAAGTGAATAACTTAAAATTAATACCTACATTTTGATTTATATAAATAAAATCTAGTATAAATAATAGTATGTACATAATAATAATATATGTAGAAGTTAAAATAAAATAACAAATTTAAAAGGAATAAGGTTTCTATACATAAAAAAATCATTTGAAACTAATAATATATTGTTATATATATACATACGTATACTAAAAATCCATATTATATATACATATATATAAAAATATGAGATATTATTACTAAAAATTTTGAAGTTAATTATATATATATACGTGAACAAAAAGTATGTATAAGATAGTATATAAAACATATATAAAAATATTTATAAAATTAAGTAATGAATACATAAAATAATATTACATAATAAAAGAATTTATAGTAAAATTAGGTTAACTGATATATATATATATATATATATATATATATATATATATAATACTATTAAATATAATAACAACAAATGAAATTAATAATAATAAACCAATTAATTTAATGAAAATGGATCTATTTTGAATTCAAACAAAATTCTAAGGGTTGATTTGAAATAAATATGCAAACGACTGAACTGAAAACCATTTAACATCGAAGGGATTATTAAAGCAATTTAACGCAAAAATCTTCTCTAGCATGTGGATTTGAATATTCAGAACGGTGCCGTTCAAACATGGATCCAATTGAAACCGAAATCAAATATAGCGTATAAATTAAAATAAATAATAATTAAATTAAAACAAATCAAAACATGAAAGGATCTATGGCGCAAATAAACCATTTAAATAAAATGCGCGGATCCTCCCCTCGGGTCGGGTCACCGCACAGATCCGAACATCTGAACGACGCCGTTTTGAAGCCATTGTATTGGCGACAGATGGCGACGTTTTAGTCCCCGTGTTTAAAGGCTAAAATAAGCCTAAAGATCCCTAACCCTTCCACTTAAAAAAAACCTAAACTAAGTACTCTCTCTCTGCGCCGCTCAGCCAACCAATGTTTGGAGGCCCCGATTCCTCGCCCGCCTCCGATTGCGACAGAAGGAGCAAAAGATCGACCACCAGGTACACTCTTTGCTTTCTAATCTTCTGTATTGAATAAGGAACAAAAGAGCGAAGAACATAAAAGGAAGAAAAGAAGAAAAAAAATCTATTCACCTTTCAATTTTTCTGAATATTTAGTTTTTTCTTTTTGTATTCAATCTCTGTGAATGTGTACCTTGTTTACAAAATTCAAATGGCCTTCTTATAGCCCGATTTACAAAAAAAAAATAGAATAATAAAAATAAAATAAATAAAAAAAGGTTCACCCCCATTCTGTTATTTCCTTTTTGCAGCTGTTTCCGTGTGTTTTTGCAGGTATTCTACCAGCCTGGAGCAACGGAGGCACACGCACATCTTCGGTGGCGATGCCATGTGAAGTCTATGTTGGGCTCGTCTCTGGCGCCAAAAGTGAGTCTCTGATCTTCGCTACACGAGCAGTCTAGAAACCCCTACGGTTTCTGAATTTGGGCCGTTTGGGCCACCATAGTTGGGTTTTGAAAATTGGGTTAGGGTCTATTTTAATTGATTCGGGTTTGGGGATCTGTTTAGGTTTTTTTGGGTTTGTTTTGGGCTTGGTATTTAGAAATCGGACCTATTGTATTGGATTTAGGCTTTATTGTAACCAGACTTTATGGACTGTTTTTTTTATTGGATTTTTAATTTTATATTTGGCTATATTTTATTTTTATTTATTTGTTTTTCTTTTTGAAATGTATGTGGGCTGTACAAATTTGGGTTATTACAAACGTAATTTTGTCTTTTAACTTAATGGTTTTGACCTTTAGCTTTAGAAAAGGTAAAAGGCATAGTTTTGTCTTTTCTTATTCGGATTTTCGAATAACTCGAATTGTGTAATTCATATTCGAGTTAAATCGAAAAACTTAATTTTTTATTTGACTTGATCCAAATAACTTGATTAACTCAAATAACTCGAACTATTTAATTCAATATTTAAAAATTTTATCGAGTTTTTCGAATCAAACCGGATTTTGCTCACCCCTATTGGGATGGGAGGGGAGTAAAAGTTTTGGGGGAAAGTGAGGAGTAAAGGTTTTGAGGGAAAAGTGAGAAGGAGTAAACGTTTTGGGGAAAAAGTAAAAAAGTTTGAGGGTTTGGGGTAAAAATATAAAATATTATGGTTTGATATTCGGTTTATTCGAGTTATTCGAATTCGAAAATTCAACTAGATTCAAACTCGAAATTAAAAAAAAATAATTCAAGTTGACTCGAATAACTCGAATGGCTCGATTCGTTTAACTCGAAATTCAAATTTTTATTCAAATTTTTCGAGTTGAATCGAGTTTTGCTCACCCCTACATCACGCTGTGTTGTGGCACGTGATGGTTTTAACTGAAAAAAACTAGTGGTCATTAACTTTAATGGTCAATGGTTAAAGTTAATAGTTAAAAGGACCTTTTTATACATTTTATAAATTATTTTATGATATTTATAAAATTTTATATTTTTATTCAAATTTAATAATTTTTATAATTTTTGTTTATTTTTATTTTTTATAATTTTTTTACCACATATCACGTCGTTCTGCCACGGGATGACTTTAATTGAAAAAAATTAGGGACAATTAACTTAACGGTCAACTATTAAAGTTAATGATTAAAGGGCCTTTTTAATGTATTTTAACTGTTCAAGCACTCAATTAAGTAAAAAAAAAGAGACTTAATTGCTTTTTTTGAAAAAGTTTGAGGGCCTTTTCGATGAATTTTAAAAATTCAAAATCTAATTGAGTGAAAGAATAAAAAATTAATTGTTTTTCTTATAAAAATTTGAGAATTTTGTACACCCTTAAATCTTTTTAAATAAACCAAATCGTTTAATTAATGTATTATTAAAAAATTAACAAACAAAAATAATTAACGGAGGGCGTGAATAAATGATATGGGAAAGGAAAAACTTTCGTCAACTATTGCAGGGCAGCATGATGTAAAACAATTGAAGCAACATAAGTTATTTTTTATTTATAAAAGTGATCGTGATAGTGATAGTTTTATAATTTTATGAGAAAAATATTAGATTAAATTTGAAAGTATTACTTTAATTGATGATTTTAGTTAATGATAAAATTTATTTTTAATCAATAAATAGGAAATTAATGCGTTTTAAGCGCACTCAAATTCATATCCTCCTGTATTGACAATAATATTTATATCAATCGTACTAAAACTTAATAAGCGTGTATTTTTTTCAAATGTAAATAGTTAACCGATGATATCCTTATTTTTACTAAATTGCTCCTAACCAATTAACATAGTTATCTATTGTCTTTTGTCGCTATTATTTTATTAGGCAAAATTGCTCATGATTATATATTTTAAATTTGAACTCAAATATAGTAAGAGTAATTGTGGGTTAATTAAACATGCATGGTGTTAATAAGCATTATTATAGAATGTGGTTCAAACTGTAAAAAGTACAAACTTGAGAGATTAATTAGCAGATAAATTACCATAACAGTACATTGTTTAATCATTAATCTTCCTAGCGACAAGGATAAGAGCATTTTTTTTGTGTGTAGTAAGACCAGGTACAATATCAAAGTCTATGTCTTTCTTGTTCATTCCGGTCGACATTTCCCAATCAAACTTGTAAAGAAGATTAGCAAGGGCAAGCTCCACTGCTGCAACTCCCATATGCATTCCAGGACAAACCCTTCTACCTGCACCAAAGGGTATGAGCTCAAAGTTCAACCCTTTGTAGTCAATAGAGCTGCCGATGAACCTTTCGGGACAAAATTCTTCAGGGTTTTCCCAAGCTTCAGGGTCTCTTCCTATTGCCCATGCATTCACATACACTAAGGTTTTGGCAGGTACTTGGTACCCACCTACGCTGCACTTTCGAAGTGTTTCTCGAGGCACTAACAATGGAACTGTTGTTTGCAACCTGAATGTTTCTTTTATCACAGCTTTTAGGTAAGTTAAACCTTGAATGTCTTCTTCATTTACAAATCCTTTTGTCCCAATCAAATCCCTCACTTCCGCTTGAGTTTTCTTCAAACACTTTGGGTTTTTCATTAGGAAGCACATGGCCCAAATCACAGTGGCTGCTGTTGTGTCTGTTCCAGCAATAAACACATCCTACATAGAGAAAAAAAAAAGAAAAAAGAAGAGGTTATATGATATATGCATAAAGTGTGAAGCTAGTGATAGAAACTTCGCGTGAAAATGAGATAAGACCATAAGAATAGCTTTTATGTGATCTATGATCAGATCAAATGGAAAATCACGATCTTTCTGAATTCTTAGTAACACATCGAGTATGTCCTCTTGCTCTGGTATTTGTCTATTTGGATCGAGATGTTCATTAATGAGCTGTTGATAGAAATTATCAAGTTCTTTGGATGTTTTTTCAAGACGAGAGAAGAAGCCGGTGAATCTATCAACCCAACCCATGAAAGGAAAATAGTCAGAGAAACTAAAGCATGACAACATGGCTTCACTTTCTTTAAGCAACCCATCGAACCTGCTTCTTTCAGCTCCTTCGTCATCGTACCTCTTACCGAAACCTACTCTACATATTATTGAACTGGAAAGGCACATCATTGCCTCACTTAAGTTGACAGGCTTAGAATCAATGGATAATCGGCATATTTTTTGAACCAGGCGAGCAACTTCATCTTCTCGGATGGGACGATACTTTTGCACTCTGCTAAACAGATGCACAACACAAAGTTTCCTCATCTCACGCCAGTAGTCAGAGTATGGTGAAAAAGACAAATCCGAGGCATTGTAAGATAATCTACGAGCACCACAAAGACTAGGTCTACTGCAGAAGTCAAGGTCATGGGTTTTCATAACCGCTTCAGCCATTTTTGCTGAAGAAACTACGAGGGTTGGCTTAAATCCAAATCTTAAGAACACGAGAGGACCGTACTTTTGAGAGAGTTTATAAAGAAAAATATGAGGGACTGAGTTATCAGACATCAGCATATGTAAGTGACCGATAAAGGGAAGACCTGGAGGGCCTGGAGGAAGAGGAAGAACAAGATTAAGATTGCCATTGGTTCTAATACTACGTTTTAGGAGAATGAAGAGGAAGAAGGGTAGAGCTATAAGAAAGATCATAAACAGTACGATAGCCATTGTAATCTACACAAGTCTGTCTGAGACATGAGAGGAAGAGTCCCTTTATAGAACTCTTTGGCAACTTTTTTATTTTATTTTATTTTTTGAAATGAAACCGTGGGGACTCAGAGGATAATGCATACGCATAGAGGAGATTTGGGTGGATTGGTTGGCAGAGAAGTCATATTTAGGCATTATTATAATATTTACGCATGAAAGGCGTTGACATCCTTGTTATAGAGCATTATTAGTTGGGATTTAGGGCTAGTGGAGGGAGTTATGGAATTAGGGCTAGTTTGGATGGGCGGTGTGTTTACCTCCGGTGAGGTTATAAACAGCAGTGGTGGTGAGATTAGTTACTGTAGCGGTGAGATTGGGTACTGTAGCGGTGAGATTAGAAATAATGGTGGAGTGTGTGTTTAGATTCAAACGCAGCTGTAGCGGTGAGGTGAGAATGAAAAATGACTATTAAGGACATCAGATTAGAATTGATATATAATAGAAGTTATTTAAATTATTTTACTTTTTTAAAATTATTAAAATATGCAAATTCATTTAATAAAATATTAAAATGTATCTTCCAATATTTTAATGAATTATATAATTAATTTAAATTAATTATTAGATAAAATGATAATTATTTTAATTTTTATAGTTATAATTAAATTTTTTATAACAATGATAAATATTATTTTCACAAATAATAACATTATACTTGGATCTAATTTTGAAGTATTTAAACGAATGATTTTTAATAAAAAAAATATAGTAACATAAGACATAACAAGTTTCATTATTACTAGAAATTAGGTTATGATACAAAATGTGTTTACAAATATTGATTCATTAAACTAGTTGCAATGATTTCCCTTAACATTGTGATTTCAAGGTCACTTTCTCTGTTAGAAGAACTCAATTCACCTCTGTCAAACTGGCTTGAAGAGACTGGCATGTCCGGTATATTCTCAAATTCTCGAAAATCCTCATCATTTGACCAAGCATGTCTTCGAATGTAATTATGCAAAACCATTGTTGCAATAACTATTAAAACTTGCTTGTCGAATGAATAACTTGGAATATCTCTTAATATTGGCCATTTTTTTTCCACACTCCAAATGTTCATTCAATCACAGAGCGTAACGAAGAATGGGCATGATTAAAGATTTCTTTTTTTCCAGATACTTGATGATTACCTCGACGAAAATCAGGTAAATGATATCATTCCCCCCTATATGGACCTAGAAAACCTGCCATTTGTGGATATCCGGAATCCACAAGATAATATTTTCCTGCAAAAAAAGTAAAACATAATATCAAGTTTAAAAATAAATTAAAAATTTTAATATTTTTTATGTAAAAAGTAATTAAAAAATTAAAGTTCGACTTGGTGGAGGGTGTGGAAACTTCAACTCTTGCTTTCTAAGTGCTTGCAAAAAAATTATACTATCATGTGCTGTTCCTTCCCAACCAGGAAATGCAAAAATAAAGCACATGTTGAAATCACAAGCTGCCATAATATTTTGAGTTGGTTCACCTTTCCGTCCGATATAAGGTATTTGAGAAGAAGGCGAAATGCATGCTTTTATGTGTGTTCCATCTATGGCCCCAATACAATCCTTAAAATAAATACAAGTAATGAGATAAAAGTTAGAAATAATTTATGTTTTAAAAATATAAAGATTGTGTAAATTTTACCTTAAAGTGAGGCCAATATCTTGTATCATGTCGAATATGGTTCGGTACTTCCTCGAATTGACCTTCAATGGGTTTAATCGTGTCTATTCCCATTCGAGCAAATATATGCAACATATCAGTAAAAATTCGACTAACAGTTTCCCCAGATCGTTGAAATCACTCCGTTGCATTTGAATTTGATTCTCTATTTCCAAGAATGTACAATGATAATGCTAACTTCTCCATCGCCGATACTTTCCCATTCTTTAAGCCATAATTTGTTTGCAAATCATGCAAAAATCTGTGAAATATATTTTTTGGCATCCTAAAACTAATCATGCAACGATCATCGTGCCCATTTAATACTTCATCCACCCACATTTGACCAGTATAATTTGAATCCATACGCGGTTGCATAGTGAAATAAGTTTCATGGTGTACCAATACACTGCTTAACACATATTCTTCCTCATTATGATAATTGTTGTGCTCAACTTGGGTAACAATTGTGGCTATTCTTCGTTGAGCTTCTTCACTTAATTCAGAGGTATCATAATTCATATCAAAACTATTATACATATTGTTAAATTCATCCATAACCTGAAAAAGTAATCAAATGAAAATAAATCCTTTAAAATCTCGTGACATTCTATACAACACAGAAACTTGATTAAAAGCATAACATAAAAATACCAAACATAAAAAGTAGCATACATTAGTTTTACATATAAAAAAGTAGTATAGTTATATTACAATAATATTTCTAAGGAGCTGATGGTGGAGGTGGTTGATGGTATGGTTGGAAGGGAAATGAGGATGTTACTACCAAGGATGAAAATGATGCAATTGGATTTTGTCCAGCATACTCACGTCGAAGCCACCAAACCCTATCATCTGGATCTAAGTTCAAAAACATTTCTCGTTTCACCGGTATTTGGAACATTTTGGTGGCAAAATAGTACAGTTCATCTCTTTTTGGAATTTCATCTCCCAAAGCACGCAAAGCATCCATTGCATTTGAAATAGTATATTGAGAGTGAGGAAAAATAATTTCATTCACTAACTTCCTTGGACTAGCCATACTCTCACACAATTTCTCAATCTGAGTAGTTAATGTATTTCTTGATGATTTTCTACTTGAACTTGATTTTTTTCCCTTACCGTGTACAGCCCCAAGTGTTTGCTTTCTTCGATTAGGATTTCATGAGAAGGGTTTGATGGTACCTCATCAGGGGGAATACCTTCATTCTCGTTACTATGTTCATCTGAATCACCAAATCCCTCATAAGGTGCATCATCTCCCATAGGAACCCCACTTGGAAGAACACCAGACGAAGGTGCCCATGCGTTCTCTCCGGTGGCTACAATGCCACCAAACATTTGCCACATTAACTCATTCAATCGTGGCTCAATTCCTTTCTTCTTAAATCCTTTAAAATCAGGATTTTCCTACATAAAATGCTAAATGTTAAATGTTATACTAAGATTTTTATAATTGTAAATTATTAATTTCAATAAACTTTATGCATTAAAATAATGATAAAGTGAACACTAACCTGTATTTTTGCAGCCCACCATTCTTCGGTAGCATCGACCGTCTTTTTAGTTGGACACCATCCAATACCTGTAGATTCCTTAAGCAACTCCCTCCATAACCTCCATTCCTTTTTTGATGTATCCCACTTATTTTTCAATTGAGGTTTTCCATAATTTTTGTGTTTTTGCTTGAAAAAGAGCAATGACATTTTCCCATCCTTTTGAGTTTAGATGAGTTGTCGGTCTATTACCAGCATTGACTTCATTCACGCAAAGTTCACAAAATATCAATGTCAGCTCATCATCCAAACAGCTTTTGTTGCTAAGCTACTATCTCCTTCCACAAAATTTCGTGTCTTTACCATCTATTGTCATTGATATAATTCAGTCAATGTGCTAGCATTCACCAAGAAGCATAGAGAACATACATAGTCTATAAGTTATTTTAGACGTCTCCCAATGCTAATCTTTATCTAGCCACACCCAAAAAAAACTGGTGTAACACCCCTTACCCGAGACCGTTGCCGGAATCGAGCACGAGGCATTACTTAGCTTATCTTACTAATTCGGGGCATAAAAATTTGTTTTGAAAATTAATTTCACTGTTTACAGTAATCTGCCCAATTGCGCAGCAGTTACTAAATTGATTATAACTTGAGCTACGGGACTTGAAATTTAATTCCATAAATTTTCCCTGAAACTAGAATCATATATCTTTCTACCATAAAATTTTCAGAATTTTTGGTTTGTCCAATTAGTACAGTTTATTAGTTAAAGTCTCCCCTGTTTCTTCACTCGACTATCCTGACCTCTTGCCACTAAAAATAAATTTTCTCATTATATGATTTTAATATGATATTTACCACTTGTTTCTACAGAAAATAGACTCAATAAGGATTCTATACATATAAACTACAACTCATAACTATTTTTATACTATTTTTAGTGATTTTCTAAACTCAGAACAGGGGACTCCAAAAACAGTGATGACCCTGTCTCACTAAAATTCACATATCTTAAAATATAAATTTCTTTTTTCTAAAACGTTATTTTTCTATAAAAATAGACTCAATAATATTTCATTTCATATATCAGTCACCCTCTAATTCATTTTATACTATCCTAGGTGATTTTTCAAATTCACGTCACTGTTGCTGCCTGAATTCTGTTTCGTTTGCTCTCTGTTTCTTCTTTCTTTCCCCTGCTTCGAATACTTCTGTGTTTCTTTTTCTTTTTACTTTCTTTTGTTTTATATATATATATATAATATAATATATTAATAATAATATAATAATATATATTAACTAAAATATCTTTAACATTATCCTATTAACAAATGCTAATTTTTTTTATCTATTTTAGAATGATTTGACAAAAACTATAAATTAAAATACTCAAATAAATTTTCTTCTAAAGTTGGAGGACTAAAAAGGTTATTATGCGAAAAAAATAATAAAACAGATAAACGTGTGGAATTTGACTCATGGAGCCACCGAGGGAGAAAAAAAGGAAGAAAAGCTCTTAAGGTTCGCCTAATGACGCATATTTCTCCTTTCATTGCCTTTAGGTTCGCTATACCAAGGTTGGTGGCAAAAGTAAAGGGACCAAAAACAAGTCCAAGGTGAGCTTTTTACTCAATTTTGTCATTACCAGTGGAATCAAATTTCATTTTTGGTTATAGTTTGGGTTTGTCTACAATGGAATAAATCTGAGTTCTTTGTTGTTTAAAAATGTTAAAATTCGCGCTTTATAATTTATATCACTCTCATTTGGTTTCGTTCTTTAATGAGTGTTAAGTGTTTGATTGCTTGTGTTTCATACTTCTCCGAGCTCTACTTTTCAATGTAAAATTGTTGCGAAGAAGAACGATAGGAATGTATATGAGAAGCTAATAATCTCTTCCCTTGATCAGGCTGAGATTTTAAGACAAAAAAGATATTGCAGGAATATGTTCTTCGTGTGATAATTGTGGGGACTAATTGTTGGATATTGGCAAACATAGTTGTTTCTTCTTTGAATTTTTGACTTTTTGTTTGAATTCTTTATTGTTAGTAAGTTAAGCCATCTCTCTCATATTTACAAATGGCAAAAAAAAGGGAAAGAACACTGATGTGGTCATCATCATGTTTCAAATATCACAAATTTGTCAAACAATGGACTTTGGTCATTCAGTTTCTTCTTCTACAATAGGAAACTTATTAGGTAATAAAAGAATATGCATAATGTAATCTTAGAATTGTATTGATGCTTATTGCGTGTCCCTTGATGGAGTTAGTCGTTTGATTTCTAGTTCCTATTGATGGAGTTAGTCGTTTGATGGTGGTTTGTAGTATGTCAGAAGAGCGATAACTAGTTTTCATTCAATTGTGGTATGTTTTATCCTTAAACTAGTTTTCATTCAATTGTGGTTTGTAGTATGGGGGCAGTTCACTCCTCAAAACTTTTGTAATGTTATATTTTCAGATGCTCATTCAGTTTCTTCTTCTACAATAGGAAATTAAAGCGTGTAGTTAGTTTAAGCTTTTGCTGCTTAAGGTGGGTCTAATTGTGTTTTGTGATATTTATAGTTGTGTAACTTGTGTTAGGCATGAAGACATATAGCAAACCTGCTAAACTTGTTCATATTACTACAAGCTTTTGTTGTTTCGTTTGTTTAGTTGTGCTTTGTTTTGTTTTTGATAGTTTTAGTTTTTGAGGGTTTGAGACATGAATACAGCATTGCTGGAGACATGAATATGGATGGTATTATTACTGATTTGTTTTTTTTATTTTATCAGGTTTCTTTCATTAGATAATAATGTTTTAATTATATTGATTTATAAATGTTAGAAGGGAGAAAATCAGTGAAAGAATGAAGTATCTGCAAGATTTAGTACCAGGATGTAACAAAATCACAGACAAAGCTGGTCTGCTGAATGAAATCATCAATTATGTTCAATCTCTTCAACGGCAAGTAGAGGTAAAAAAATAATGGAGAAATAACATATGGATTTGTGTTTAAAGGAAAAACAGAAACTACTTTCATACAATTCAAACACATATATAGAGTAGAAAAAGAAGGGTTTTCACTTACAGATCAAAGTTGAGAACAAGATTGATAGGATGAGTAGAAAAATATAGCTTCTTTGAGAGAGTTTGCTCTGCTGTTACGGTGGAGTTTTGTTACTGTCAATTGAAGAGCAGGGTTTTTTGCATTTTGGGAATGAAATTAACTTAATTTCTAAGGATAAAATGGTAAAATAATAAATAAAAGTAAGGCTATTTTGGTCTGTTATAATGTCAACTGCACTGAAAGCCTCTAACTGCTGCTATTTGCTCCAGCTGAAAATCAGCTGATCAGTGTGGTTGAAAAGCAACCTCACTGCACTGACAGCCTCAACCAAACACAAATGCAGTGAGTTTGGCACCACCTTTTCCTTTCAAACGTGCCTCACTGCCGTTTTACTTCAATCCAAAGGAGCACTTAGTCCCAGTGGATCAGCCTGTTCATTTGAGCTGTCTCCAGTGAATTGTTGACCCAACTGCATGCATCCAACTTATATATATATGTGGGTGTTGTGTGTGTGTGTGAGAGAGATTTAGGGTTAGCTGTATATACATAAAGCAACCCTGGGTATCATACGTTCAGTGTTGTTGGTTACCATTAAATACAAAGATCATATGCTTAAACTGAGCTTCGTTAACATCATGATCAAATGGTTGTTAACTTAAAAGCACATCTTTCATCATTTCCTTGCTTTCCTTGTGAACAACAAATCTATGGTAATCAAATATTAATATCCAAAAAACATTTTCACTTTATAAATGATTTAGAAAAATTATGAATTTCTAAACAACTACGGGTGAGTTTGGATGGGCGGTGCGTTTACCTGCGGTTAGTGTAAAAACAGCGGTGGCGGTGAGATTAGATACTGTAGCAATACTGTAGCGTGAGACAAAAAGTAAAGTTAAACGCACCGCACCGCACCCAATCGCCCATCCAAACCCACCATACAAAGGATAGAAAAGAGTGAGGATGGAAAAATTCACAACAGTTATTGAACCATAAAGTAAGAAAGTGGTTTTAAATCTTATAACTATCGCTCTTTTCCATCCTCCATATCAAATAAAGTCAAAGTCTATCTATTCTCGCCGGGGGCGAAATAAGAAAATACTTTTAGGGATAGTACTTAAATTGTAATTTTTATGATAGAAAAATATAATTCCGTCATTTTAATGGACTATATCTTTATAATTTTTAAGGAATTAAATCAAATTTTTATATTTTTAGGGAGGCCAAAATGTAATTTTACTTTTGTACTAATTTAAGATTTTAAATAGCATGGGCTAATGAACGCAAACCTTTAGCTAATTTGACTCGAAGGAGAGATAAACCAAGGCTCTTTCTACTGTGTAGGTAAGATTGATTAGATTAGCCCACTTTTCTGTAAGTTATATATTTATTTATGCGGCTTTCTTGATTGTCTCTACATCGGGCAAATTTAGTTAATTTCTTATGTTATGCGCTGTATTTGTGATAATATCATTTCTTTTAATAAAGAAGGGGTATGCCCCCTTCTATTTTTACAACTAGGATCCGACTTGTATTATTGATAATAATTAGTTTCGCCACTGTCTCCACCTTAATTTATTCGGATCGTTGAAAAAGGAAAAAATGTTGAAAACAATAAAAAGTTGAAAATTAAAGGATATAGATTGAATTATAAGAGAAAGTGAAGCATATCCTTCAATAGGATGATAAACATAAATTCATTATTTAATATTTTTCAAGTTTGAAAAGTTGTGAATTGAGAGGCAAATGAAGCACATCCCTAGAACTATTCATCATGTTGAGTTTAGACGATAATATTTTATTTTTGGGTTAACCCAAATTTAAATTAAATAATTTTAAATATATTTTCATGTAAATTTAATGATAAAAAATATAAAATTGATATTTAAAAGATATTAAGTGCTTAATTACATTCAAATTATATTCAAAGTTTTCATTACTACAACAACTAAATCAATCACCTAATATTATTCAATCAACCAGATGCCATCTTTCCTTGTATAGCTAAGGATAATCAAAGTCCAAATATTATATTTAAAAATAGAGTTTGATATTTAATATTATGTAGTGCACAATGTATGGAAATTTTTCATAAAATATAAATTCATAACCCTTCTCACTAGAGCAATCCTCGCTAGCACATGTGCACACATAAAAATGGCTCATCCAATCATTGATCAAGATACGTACACCGTTGAACTTCAAATCAATTATCATTTAATTAAACCTCTATATCTTCCAAAACATTACCTGGTCATCTTTTGAGGTCATTAAAACTTCTCTCGAATTAAGTCAGAGAATTTTTAAAGATATAATCGCTTTCTAGGTAGTTGTAATCCTTCGAAGCTGAATCCTAGGGTACTCTGGACTCCTTATTCTTTTAAGAAAAAGAGATAAACGTGTCGCGATATAGATTAACAATTTAGAAGTGATTAAGGCTTTAACCAATAAAGGGATGGAAGATTCAGGTGTTCACGGTGCTTAGAAGAGTCCAAAAAACTATGCGATTGAAGGACAGTGGTGGATCCAATTTGTGCCAAGAGGGAAAATTTTAGTTGCAAATCGAATGGCTAAATTATGTCTAGATTGGAAATCAAGTCTACATATTTTTTATGTACCTTCTTGTGAGTTCTTGGAGGTTCTTCATCAAGATATAGCTAATTTTTTTCACCAAAAAAAAAGTTTTTTTAAATAATAGAATTTTTATTGATTTGAATTATCATTATAAATTCTGATCATATCTGTTCTTTTTGACATAATGCCTAGAAACTACCCATATCCCCTCCCTAACCCATAAATAGGAGGATAATACATTTCAACGCACTCGAACCTAGGTCTTCCTACATTGACAACAATATCATGCCAATTGAGTTAAGACTCAATTGACAAATTCAAGTCATTGTTAAATGATAATGACATCAAAAAGTGATTTATTCACTTTTCCTATCATTGTCTAATATGAAAGCTTCATTTTAATTTATATTATTTTTGTAATTAGTATTATGACTATAATTTTATATTGATCTTCAATTTATTATTATTTTAAGTAATTTGTAACTCCAAAGCAATTAATTGCATCGGAAGTCCAATATTGATCGACGATGATGATAGATTAAAGAAGAAGGTCAGGATAGAGGATAATGATAAGAATGATAGATTGAAGTAGAAGGTTAAGATAAAAAAATTAAATATATTTGTAATATTTGTATTTTTTAAAATTAGATTTTATTTTAACTTTTTAGAAAGTTGGAATTTTAATTTATCTTTTATTTATTCCGTTGTTTTTTATAACACAGTTAGATTATTTGATTTCAATAATTTTTCACATATGAAAATAAAATATTAAAAATAGAAATTATATTATGATTTGTAAAGTTTAATTTATTATATTTAATACTATTTGAATTTAATTTTTAATTAATAATATTTATATTTGGTTTTAAATTAGAAAAAGAAAATTATAAAATGAAAAAAATAGTTTTAGTACTAAAATTTTAAAAATCAAATTAAAATTTTAAAAATTAATAGTTAATTCGATAAATTTAATACATTAAAATCATAATTTAGTTTATTATTAATGTGCACATACAATTTAAATCAAATTTTAATATCAATTCTCAAAATAATTTTTGTTTTTTGAAATTTAATCTTTAAGATATTTACATAAATGTTTAAGACAATGTTGTTTGAACCGGATCGGTGTAACACCCCTAACCCTAATCTGTCGCCGAAACAGGGTTACAGAGCATTACTAGGCTATTCAGATTAAATACGAACATTTTATGTCATTTGACATACATATTAGAAACTAATCATAATTACTCATATTGTCTCTTAAATGAGCCCTCGAGGCCTGAAATACACGTTAGAAATGAATCGAGACTAAACCGGATACTCAAAGAATTTTTCACAAAATTCCAAAATTTATCCTAGGTGTAGGGGACACAAGCTCGTGTGTCTAGGCTGTGTAATTCTCTGATTGGGTCACACGGCCAAGCCACACGCCCGTGTGCTAGGCCGTGTGAAAATACCTGGGCATTCTGTTTCTAAATTTTAAGGATGCAGGGGACACACAGCCAGACCACACGCCCATGTGCTAGGCTGTGTGTCACATATGGCTGAGACGCACGCCCGTGTCTCTGCTCGTGTGGACGAAAATATGCCCTTTTAAGGCCACATTTCTTACCCCTTTTTGAAACCAACCTATACACAACATTTTGATACTATAATATTTCTCAAACAAGCAATTAAAACAAGACAAAATCTTGTTTTAAGCATAACTTAACATCACATATACTCAAATACTTTACTTACCTATTTAATCCATCTAACTATACTACTACTAAAGATCCTACCAATTAATTACATAAAACATTCATTATTTAGCCAACATCACAAATTTACTTCACATCCAAAATAATATATATATGTATAAGAGGATTATATAAACAAAATAATAACATTTACACAAGCCAACTTTAGTCAAAACCATACCATCCCTATACATGAAATATAAACCGTATTAAATGTACAAAAACTACCAGAATAAGCTGGATAGTGTGACTTGATTGTGTTGATCTAATCTCCCGACCTCACGTTAATCTACAAGAACATTTAACAACACAAGTAAGCTTAATGAAGTTTAGTAAGTTCGATAGTTTAAACATAAATATTACCGAACCTAATATAACAAAACAATTAAGTAAATTATCCATAATACACTTCCTGCTAATCACAACAACAATTGATGAATTCACTTATCTCAAATCAAATTTGACATTAAAGAACAAATCTTCCAATTTCAATTATGTAAGTCACTTACCAAATCGGAGAACGACTTATAGATAATAGTACATCGTTTTCAGAAGCCCTAAGGCTGAACAGAAGCACATAAGTGGTAAACAGAAACCCATAAGGGTTAAACGGAAGCTCATAAGAGCTGAACGAAAACCGATAAGGGTTAAACAGAAACTCAAAAGAGCTAAACGAAAACTCATAAGAGTTGAACAGAAGATCATGAGAGCTAAATGAAAAGCAAACACGAAAGTTCGCAACAAATGCTGAACCTCGGTTTACATGGGTAATTTCCCGTCAATTCCTTCTTTACTGACTTTTGCCACACAACGATTGTACTCAAATCCCGCGTTCCATTTATTCCATTTAATCCGAATGTTCAATTCAAATTTATAACTTTAACAATATTTTATTTTCCAACAATAGAATAAATGCATAATACCATTCATCAATTCAATATAAATATTAAAGTTTAACCGTACGAACTTACCTGGGTTAAAATGTAAGATTTACAGAAGTTCAGGGACTATTCCACTAATTTTCCTTTTCACGAGTATCTTTGGGATTTTGAGCTAAAATATAAAATTACTAATTCAGTAGCATATATTTCAGTTCCAACTCACTTCACAATTAATGCCCTTCAACTTTTCAAATTTACACAATTACCCAAAAATTTACAAATTTTACAATTTAGTCCCTTAACTAATTGGTCCATCAAATGAAAAAAAATTTCTTCAATTAATAATTTATCTAAATATTCTAAGATATTATACAACCCTTGATAAACAGAAATTTAATACCAAACCCTAATACTTAACCTTTTCACAAATTGGTCCTAAAATCAATATCTAACAAAATTACTATGTAAAATCATCATACAATAAAATTAAAGCTCTAAATCCATGTTATTTCATCAAGAATATCTAGTATTCATCAATGGTACCTTTAAAATTTCTAATAAAATAAAAAACTAATGAAATAGTTAGTTAGACCTATTTGTAATAGTCTCAAAAACATAAAAATTACAGGGCAATAATTAAACTCACTTGAAGTAAAAATATGAAAAACCAGCTCAAGGGTTCTCCTATGACATTTTTTGGCTGAGAATTAGAGAAGAAATTGTCTAGAAACTCATAAAATTTCAATTTGTAAGTTTAATTTCACAAAAATTACCATTTTACCATTAAATTATGTTACTTTATTATTTTTATTTGCTGATGCCGCCTCACGCCTTCCATTTAGGCATATTACTCCTTAAGTCCTCCCTTGTTTAATAATTAAGCCATTTAATCATCTATTTCTTATAATTAGCAAGTTTTGTACCTTTTCAAGTTAGTCATTTTTAATTAATTAATTATCAAAACGTTAAATTTTTTTAACAAAACTTTAATACCACCTTTTTGACACTCCATAAATATTTATAAAAATATTTATGGCTCGGTTTATAAAATTGAAGTCTCGATACCTCGTTTTCTAAGCCACTTAGCCTAATAAATCCTTATAAAACACAAATTACTAATTCAAAATCTTTCTAAAATCACATTTGACTCGTAAATACTAAATAATAAAATTTACGAGCTTATTCGTCGTATTTGGTGGTCTCAAACCACTATTTCTGACACCATTGAAAATCAGGCTGTTACAATTGATTGGACCGGGAACTGATGGAGATATCGAACCAAAGAGGCCCTTTGAACCAGTGGGCCTAGAAATTGGTACATATCGGTTGAACCCAGCACTTGAACAAGTTGAATTGGATTTTTAATTTTTTATTATTGTTTTGAATTTTTTTTAAAAATATTTTTTAATTGGACCGATGAATCAATGGCCTGACCATTTTGAACACCGATTTGATTTAAAAAATTGGTTTAAGATAGAGTTCTTTTACATTTACTCAAACCCATACTAAGTGTTCCATCTTTAATTTCACTTTCGTTATAATTTAAACTATTCAATTTAATTGATAAGTAATAATGTCTTATTATTTAAATTATTTTATTATTTATTTAAATCAAATTTGTAAAGATCAAAAGTATAAATCGACAATATATTCATTTTTTTTAATGTCTTAAGGTATCTATCGAAACGAGTCCAGTAATTAATTTTCTACATTCTGTAGGCCCATTAAGGGAGTAGATGTTGGTAGACCTTATCATGGGTCGGGCCACCTAGCCCGGCCCGAAAGCCCGCCCGAAATGTGGGAGGGTTTGGGCAAAAATATAGGCCTGAAAAATGGGCTTGGACAAAAAAATAAGGCCAGTTTAAAAAACGGGCCGGGCCTCGAGTAAGATTTTTTTAGCTCGGGCCCGGCCCGGTGAATTCACTAAAAGACAAAAAAAATTGCTTTTATTTATTTATTATTGTTATTTTCTTATTGTTTTCTCCCTATTTTGCTACCATTTTATTATTATGTTGCTACTATTTTATTGTTATTGTTTGGATATTGTATAAAACTTATTTTATTGTTAATTTTGTTATTATTTTAGAGGCATTTGCTTGTTAAGTTGTATTTATCTTAGTGTTATTTAAGTCTACATATTTTTAAAATTCATTTTAATTTATTGAGAAATATTTATTTTGATGTTTTAGTATTTTGATGTATTATATATATTTAAAAATTATATAAAATAATATAAAAAAGTAATACGGGAGGGCCGAGTCAGGCCCAAGTTTTAACATTTTTATTCGGGTCAGGCTTGGGCAAAATTTTAGGCCCCTTTTTTTGGCCGGGCCAGGCCCGAGCCTAGTAAATGAGCCTAAATTTTTAGTTGAGCCCAACCCGACCCATGAACACCTCTAGATGCTGGTCACAAGTTGACAATATATTCATATTTTAAATATTATACATACATACAAACATATTTATTTAATATTGTACAAAAATAATAAAAATGTAAACACGATATAAAAAATTAGTCTTCTTATGAAAGGACCCTCAAGCACATGGAGGGGTAGTGAGAAAAGCAATATGCAATAACATTGTCAAATCTTGTCCAATAACATGTTGTTAGTGTTTTGCTTTTGTGGCTCTCCGCACCTATTATGTAAATCGCTTGAGATCACCCAATCTTCCAAATCAAGCATCGATAATTAGGGTTGTAAGAAAAAATTAAGACGAAATGTCATGGTCAATCTAAATCATATTATTATCGACGGTTTAAAATATTGCAAAAAGAAAGTCAAATGAAAATGATTCCACCTAGTAACTTCATCTAGCAAAGAAGATAAGGTGTCTAAATTTGAAACATCATATTTTGCTATTAGTTGTTGTATCGTGTGTAAGTTACAAGTTTAACCTGCGTACTCTGATTTAGTTGTTTTAGTTCTGGTCCAAGCAATAGCCCTTAAATTATGCTATTTCTAAAATATTAATGCGACAAACATATCAACACATGATAATGTTATGTTAATTAACTTTCTATTTCCAAATAATATTCACCAAAAGTTACATTATTTTAATTAATGAGCTTAATGACTACTATTTGAATTGAGTTTGAAATTTTAAAATTCAAAACTTATAAGGACTAAAAATGATCAAATTGAAGAACGTGGATTAATTTCCTACCATATGCATGGTATGAGACTAATAGCAGAATTTGACCTAGTGAATTTGATTGCTATAGTGTAGGTTAGGACTAAAATTCTAAAAGTTAAAAAGTATAGGGGCTAAATTGGTCAAATTAAAATATAAAAATTACGTATGCTACTTATGCATAATATCAAGACTAGACCTATTTCACATAATTTTTAGAATTTTTGTCTTTTCTCAGATTCTTTTATGAATCGCACATTCTTTTCCCTTTAATTACGTCTCAGTCTGTTTTTCCTTCTCTCTTTCTTTTTCAAATATATTCTGTCGGGTATTTTACAAAAAAAATACGAAAAAAATAAAAAAAACCAAAATGGTATACCCAATTTATTATTTACAAAAATGGTATAAAAAAAGTAAACAGTTAAAAAAAAGGCTTCAGAGGATGTGACAACACCCTGGTGGAGTGGCTACCACAGGCGGCACCAGTGGTGCCAGTGGCAGAGGCGGCACCAATGGTGCCACTGCCACAGGTGGCACCACCCCCCTTATAATGGGGGGACCATTCGGCTGGTGGGTGGAGAAGAAAAGGAGAGGGAAAGGAGAAGAAAGAAAGAAAGAAAAAGAAAGAAAGAAAAGGAAAGGAGAAGAAAGAAAAAGAAAGGAAAGGAAAGGAGAAGAAGAAAAGGGAAGGAAGGAAAAAAAAAGAAAAAAAAGAAGTAAAGGTAATTTTTTGTATTAACTTAATTTTTGTAATATTTGTGTAAAAATTTATGTTATGTATATTTTATGTGTTTTATTATTTTATTTAGCATATATATTTTATAAAATTTATTTAGTATGAAAAAATCCATGTTATGTACATTCTATGTTGATTAGAATTTTTAATAAAATTTATTTAGCATGTTGTAATTAGTTTTTTTAAATAGCATTAAAAATAAAATGATAAAAATATGTTTAAGAAAACATAAAATACGAAAAGAAAAAACGGAAATTGTATATTCACGAAAATAATAAAATTCAAAAAATGTAAAATAACACAATAAAAATATATATTTTATTGAAAGTAATAAAATTCGGAAAAAATACAATTAAAGGGCCAAAATAAGAGTTATTTTTGAAATTTATTTAAAAACACACTAAATTAAAAATTTGAAACATAATGTACTAAAATAATGTAAAATAATAAAATTAGAAAATAGTATATTTTTAAAGTAATAAAATCCGGAGAAAAAATACGAACAAAGGGCGAAATAAGGGTATTTTACTAAATATTTTTAAAAACAGAATTAATTAATACATTTCAAACATAATGTACTAAAATAATGTAAAATAATAAAATCCAAAAATAATATATTTTTATTGAAAGTAATAAAATCCGAGAAAAATACGAGCAAAGGGCGAAATAAGGGTTATTTTCTAAATTTATTTAAAAACAGAATTAATTAATACATTTCAAACATAATGTAATAAAATAATATAAAATAATAAAATACGAAAATAACATATTTTTATTGAAAGTAATAATATCCAAAAATACGAGTAAAGGGCGAAATAAGGTTTTTTACTAAATTTTTTAAAAACACATTAAATTAGTAAATTTCAAACATAATGTACTAAAATAATGTAAAATAATAAAATAAAAAATAATATATTTTATTGAAAGTAATAAAATTCGGGAAAAAATACGAGCAAAGGGCCGAAATAAGGGTTATTTTTCTAAATTTATTTAAAAAACAGAATTAATTAATACATTTCTAACATAATGTACTAAAATAATATAAAATAATAAAATACGAAAATAATATATTTTTATTGAAAGTAATAAAATCCGAAAAACAGTACGAATAAAGGGCCGAAATAAGGGTTTTTTTACTAATTTTTTTTGAAGTTGCAGGCATCGCAATGACTTCATTGATTAACAGAAATCCTCACGTATTTGATGCGGCTAATAACACGGTAATATATTATTATTTGTTATTCACGAGTTCTATTAAAACATGATATACGTAATGTATAAAAATAAATCATGTTATCCTAATTTTTTTCTGTAATTTAACACTATTAGGGCTCGTACCGAGTAATAAGGGGCCGGGTGAATGGCATAGGATATCCCCTGAATTCTTGATTGATGGCGTACTTGGAGCAAGCCGGATTTGGGTCATCAGCATTGATTCAGACGTTCGACTTGCGGTATGATTTATTATCTGCGCTAGTGGAGCGGTGGCGCCCGGAGACCCACACTTTTCATTTTCCGTGTGGGGAGTGCACGGTGACCTTAGAGGATGTTGCATTGCAGCTTGGGCTCCCAATCGACGGGAGTCTCGTAACGGGAGTAACTGCATTTACTGAGCCGGCTGCACTATGTTGTCAGCTACTAGGAGACTCGCCAGAAGATGAGGAGACAAATTTTACGAGCTTAAAATTTTCATGGCTGAAAGCCAAATTTGGACAGTTATCAGCGAATGCCACTGAAGGTGAGTTGATGTGCGCTTCTCGAGCGTACATCATGCATATTATAGGGGGAGTACTGATGCCCGATGCAAACAACAACAAGGTGCATATGATGTACTTATTCCTATTAGTTGATTTGACCAATGTTCGCTCGTATAGCTAGAGCTCAGTCGTTCTAGCAGTGTTGTATTGGGAGCTTTGTCGGACTACAAAGCCTTCTGTTGTAGATATGGGCGGATGCCTTATATTGCTGCAGTCCTGGGCACTTTATCGGATGCCATTTTTGGCATCGGTTACTCACCAACCATATGTTTATCCACTAGTGAATAGGTGATAAAATATACTTGTCATTATTTGTAGTCATACTATGTTGACTGATGTTACCAACCCTAAACCCTATATTTGTTTTTCTAGGTGGAGTTTTTATCCAGGTATTAGGAGGTCGCACACTGTCCCTATATACCGACTGATGATCGAACAGCATGTCGGGGAAGGGGTAAGCTATTCTAATATTCGTGACATCTTACTTTCTATATCTTACTCACACTGTGTTAAATTATAACCATGTTATTAATCATGCAGTTTATATGGATGCCATATCGTAGCCCAAAAATTACAGCTGTAATACCCTCTTCTGCATACGTTCATTCTGATATGTAGTGCACTAACGCACCAATTATAAATTTCAATGTAGTCGAGTGGTATCACGGGGATCGAGTGCTACGACAGTTTGGTTGCATCAAATATATCCCGGATCCGTCATGCGAGGTTGGGGCGATTCACGACATCAATAAGAGAGGAAAACCGCAGTTGGATTGAGGGTTAAGCACCGAAAATTTGTGGCGCTATAGAACGATCGGATGGGTCGAAAACCTTAGATGGTTATGGCTTCTGATTTGCAACCATCATTAGAGTACATACAATGGTACTATAGTTGCGAAAAGCCATATATACTTGGAGGACAGTCGACTATAGTCCCTCCGCACATGCAGCGACTTGGGGGATTGTACCCAGCGACCCCGATGGAGGCGGAGCCTATAGCAGATCATGATCCGGAACCAGAGCCCGAGACAGATCCCAAGCAATCACATTCACATGGGGATTCACATTGCTATCATCCGAATTTGGGGGGTAATGACAATATTTCTAGCTTCTCAGAGGGCGAATACGCATACAAGTTTGATCCGGGAAAAAATACGAGCAAAAGGGCGAATACGACACTTTCGGCCCGTATCCATAGCATCATGAGACTCCTTCCGGTTCAAGTTCGTCAATGCCGATCGAGCCACATGATTTTTTCTCTATGTTTACCACACCCCTACCTGCGCCTAATGAGGATGTTGGTCGTCGCGAACACCCACAACGTGACCGTCGACCTCTGCATAGGTATGCCCCCAGGACCACACCATCGAACCATCAATTTTAGGGGTTTATTGCACTTTTTTGTACATTACAAAGTTTGTACTTTTTGTATAAATTTAATTATTCTAATTTTAAGTATGCTTACTACGGAACTTTTCTTCCCTTTTTGCATTATATTAAAGTTGAATTTAAGGTTAAATGGCTCCATTTTGGATATAATTTTAATAATTCCAAATGAATTATACTTTTTATAGCTTAATTTGGATACAATACAATTTAAGAGGGTATTTTATAAAAATAATACAAAAAAATTCAAAAAATACGAAAATAGGTTGAGGGCTTGTTTAAACATAATGTAGTGAGTTGAAGGGGAATAAAAAGAAAATAATAAATAAGGAGGGCTTAGAAGGCAATTAGCTACATTTAAAGTTTAGTGCCGCCATCAGCTGTCATTTTTTTTCCGTTTTGGTAAATAAAAAAAATGTTATACTATTTTCGTATTTTTTAATTTTTTGTATTATTTTTGTAAAATACCCCAATTTAAGCATAAGCATAAGCTAAATTTAAGTTAATAGGTGTTAAAACAACATTGCAACATTACAACATTACACATAACAATTTTACAGCATTGCTCAATTCCGACCCAATCCTGACGACTGTCCAACATGATAGTTTCGCTGATGGCATTTACTTCGAGTATGACCACTGAACCTGCATAATCCATAACGCTTACCGTTGGATTTCTCCCTAATGTCCATTTCATTACAGATTCTAGTTAATTGCAGACGACCTCTTGGATTCCCGCGTAGCCCTCTGTCTAGAAGAAGCTCGAAAGTTGTCGGAGGCACCTCCCACGTAGACAAGTCAAGCAGGACGGGGAACTCATTTTTCCAGACACGTAATGTGCGCTCGAGCGTGTACACATCATCGACATATTGTTCAACATTAAGGTTCACTTTAGCACACGCTGCCATGACATGCGCACATGAATAATTCAGTGTTTCGAACCTCCTGCACTCGCACTGTCTGTTCTGAAGATCAACTCCATAGGACCTAGGCGGTATACCGGGTCGACGACCGATGGTCTCACTAACTCGAAACATTTTCAAACGTCGTGAATATATTTTTACATTCATCGACCTCGTCATCCGACAGTTTGCAACCATTGCATCCCTGACATCTTCGACAAACATGTGTCCCGCCTCCATCTGGTTGACTTGTTGCTGACACATTCTTGGCACCAAGGTAGCCAACCTGTAGAATGTAGCAGAGAAGACAGATGCAATCGGAAGATGACGTCTTTTCAACAACACAGCGTTGACCCTCTCCACTAAGTTTGTGGTCATTTGACCATAACGAAAGCCCTCGTCAAAACTTTGAGCCTATTGCCACGGCTCTATTGTGCCCAACCATTGTCGGAAAGATGTGTTTGTTTGCCCTTCCATGTCACTCTCAAGTTAAATCATTCTTTGGCGGAAAATATGTGGCTCTAACTCGTACGCTATATACGTATTAAGAAAAGATAAGTTCCAGTAACTCGATAACATAAAACATTACAACTTATATTGAAAAGATAAGGTTATCATTTACCCATTGCCATGACTTGTCTCTTCCAGTCTGCATTCTTATAATCTTTATAGAAGTTAGACGCAATGTAACGGATGCAGTAAACGGATCTCCATGGCACACCGGAACGCCTAATTGCTGCAATTAAACCTTTTCCTCTATCGGAGATGATGCAAATATTATCGTTGCTAATAACATACCTCTGCAGGTTAGTGAGGAAGAATTCCCAAGATTTCAAGTTCTCATTATCTACGATGGCAAATGCTATCGGGAGCACGTTTCTATTGTCGTCTTGAGCAACCGCAAGAAGTAGGATCTGTGTATATTTTCCATATAGCTAGGTCCCATCCACCTGTATAAATGGCTTGCAGTAGGGAAATGACTGCACACATGGATCAAACGTCCAGAACATCCGATGGAAAATCCTTTTTCCCGGCTGTAACTGGTCGTCCGGGCCGTAATAAGGTCTTGTCTGTAACTCAATCACAGTCCTCGGTACATACTCCCGTATAACAACTATCCATCCTTGTAGCTCGTTATACGACGAATCATAATCCCCATACAATTGCTCCATTGCCATCTGTTTAGCTGTCCACGCCTTTCAATATGATACTCGATACTGGAATCGTGCTTGCATTTCGGTAATCAGTATCGAAACTTTAATGGTCGGCATGTCCTTCACCATTGGCATGAGACACGTACAGATAGTTTTCGAATCAAGTTTTCCATGATCTTCTGTCATACGTGTTGATGTGCATGTATGAGGACCAACAAATTTTTGTATCTCCCACATCTGCGAACTTTGAATGAATGCAGCTCGTACCTGCCAATTGCAGCCTTCCACTGCCTTCCAATAGTCCCCAATATATATTGTCAGTTTAGACACCGCGACTTTATAATCCACTGATATGTTCATGCTATACCGTTTAATAGCAAGTACACACTCTTCTTTACTTTTGAATCTCTGGCCTACGAATAACTCCTCATGATCAAAATTTACGGCTAGCTGGTGAGAAAGAACTATTTCAGGGTGCTCCGGGAACTCAGCTACATGCGCTGCATCGGGGTTTATGAGCGACATGTGTGGCCCAGGATTATTGTGTATCAAAATACGTCGCATGTAGTTCCCAACCGAAGAAGCGTTAATGTTTCCATCGTTATTGACATCTTCATCGTCAATATCATCAGGTACATCGTCCACATCGGGATCACCGTCACTTTCGACCTCTTCATCACAATGATCGCTACCACCTTCTTCTTCACCACCAACCTCATCAATATCGAGTGTAATATTCGGATCGATATCGATCCCACCCATAGTCGATTCACTATCAACGTATAATATTTGAGCCACCATCCACGGTTCTTCAGCTCCGTGTTCTTCACCATATGCATTGACATCTTTATTTTGCTTCATACCGGCTAACTCAGCAAATAAGTGAATCGGTGCATTCTTGTCACTCCCATTCCCACAGTAAAGAGCGACCATTGTCTATACGTCTTCGTCATCTACAAGTTTCATTTCGGTAAATTTGATCGGATTTGTCGAAACTGGAAACTTGTAGAAAATTTTTGATATACTTCTCCCAGAACGTCTAACAATTTTTGCATTAATCCTTCCCTTCATATCATCCAACGAGACATTTCTATTAAATCTAATTGCTATTTGTTGCCGACATTCAAATATACATTCAACACTTGTTGTCAAGATGACTCCATCGAAATAAACGCATACAAAAAACTTATCATCCATCTTCAATATTCAATCTGTCAAAAAATAAACAAAATCTCAAAAAACAATCTCGAACAGTAAATAAATTACTTAAATAAAAAAATTAATGTTTCAATATGCAATTTTTCATTCTTAAGCTCATACTTTTCAGTTATCATTTTGTACATGAACAACGTTTAACCACTAATCCTAATAACCGACACAATAACAATAATAATAAATAATACTAACTAACAATAATAATTAGGGTTTTACTAAAAATAATAACTAACAATAATATAATGTAAAACTAACAATCATTCTAACTAAAATAATATTTAGGGTTTTTACTAATCCTAATAACTAACCATAATAATAATATTAGTTTTTACTAATAATAATACTAAGTAACAAGAATTATTAATAACTAAACCCTAAAACTAACAATAATAATACTAATTAAAACCATCAATTTGAGTTTTATTAATATTTATAACTAACAATAATAACTAAACTAACAACAAAAAATAATAAAAAATATACAAAAAATATACTAACAAGATAATCCATTATTTTTTTTAAATACCTTATTTTTTCTATTTTTTTCTTCTATTTCTCTCTTCTTTCGGCACAATCTCCTCCTCCTCCTTCTTCTTCTTCTTATGCTCGTTCAGCTGTAGAAGCTGGTATATATAGACTGGTGTCGCCTGTGGCAGTGTCACCATTGATGCTGCCTCTGCCACAGGCACCTTTGGTGCCACCTGTGGCATCCCATTTTTCACTGTTTGCTTTTTTTTTTGTACCATTTTGGTAAATAATACTTAGGGTATACCATTTTGGTATTTTTTTTATTTTTTTTTGTAAAATACCCATTTTCTGTCTATTCCATATTATCTCGTGCATCTACTTTATCTTTTAATCTAATGAAAAGCATAAAATATTATTAAAAATTCTATAATGTGAAAATTATGTATTTAAGATATGAAAATAATAAAGTATATATAATTTAATAAATTATAAATATTAAATTTATTAGTTTTTAGAAATAAAAGATTAAAGTACTGTTAAATAATATAATTTATTTTAATTACGATAAAATATTTTTGTAATTCTCTTAATCAAATTAGTATCGATTGACTCGTGATACCAACTCAATAATATAGATTAACAATTAATAAATATACAGGGCGAATCTCAAAGGGACAGGTAAGGGCCTTGTTCCCCTCAAATGAAAAATTGAGATTTAAGTTCCCTTAAAAAATAAGAAAATTATGTTTAATCTCTTAAAAAATAATGAATAATATATTAATACATTATATTTAATCCTTTTAAAATTTATTATTTCATCTCGATCCTTCCTTTACTTAAAAATTAATAAAATAAAATTTCTATTTTTAAGGTTAGTTGTCAATTTCTATGGGATTTTTGGGAATCTTATATATGGATGCTTTTAATGTTTATATTTCATTTAAAGGAATCGGTATCCTGACAAAATGGAGGACGTGAAAGCAATTGTCCACATCCATTTAAATGTGAAAACTAAACTAAAATTTTAAGGATTAAAATTTAGGAGGTCTCTGTAATATATAATTTAGTTACTCGATTTAGGGTGAGTTTAGATGAATAGTGTATTTATTTGCAGTTAGCATAAAAATGTAGTAACTAAACGCACTGTACCACACCTCACTGTCCATCTAAACCCACATTTAATTTGCTGTAGTATTATTTAAAATGTGAGTAAACAAAATAATTGGCGATAGCATCAACTATTTTTTATTAAAAGAAAAAAATTAGTCCTTCTGAAAATTTAGTTTCTATAGTTTTTTAAAATGTAACCAAAAGAAACAATTAACATTGTTATTAATTTTGTTTAATTAATCGCTTTCTTCTTTGTTGTTCACTTTCTAATAGTATATCGATTAGATTGTACATTTTATTTTAGTAATGACTAAGGATTTCTTTGAATGGGTGGTGAGTTAGTTTCGTAAAATCGAAAGTGGTGATTGCAATGAATTAATTACTTTAGTAGCAAGATTAAATATTGTAATAGTGATAATAAAAGCAGAAGTGAAATATGCATTTTGGATATGATAACAGAACATATATATTAATATAAATATAATAATTATACAAAGTGAATACATTATAAAATTTGTTATTATATAAAATTATATAAAATTATTTTAAATAATTTAACTTTTACTACACATATATGGTTTTTATGTTTTTAATTATTTTTAACGAATTGAATTTTTAATATAAATTATTATTTAATATATAAACATATTTTAAATTAATGTCCTTAATAGTCAATTCTCATTCTTATCTCATCATTATAGATACGTTTGAATCCAAATAAATATCCTATTTAATCGTGCTGACAGAATATCTAATCTCCGCACTATTATTATTTTTAATCTCACTATCCATCCAAAACGCAATGTAACCCGCATAAAAAAAAAAGCCATAAATTGCTTTTGACTTTTACAGTGCAAAAGACTTCCAAAGTATTTATCCTATTTACTAAGACATTTGATAAGAATGTGGTTCAAATTGGAAAAAGTATAAACTTGAAGGATTTGGCAGCAAATAAGTCACCATAACGATACATTGATTAATCATGAATCTTCTTAGCCGTAAGGATAAGATCATTTTTTTTGTGGGTAGTGAGACCAGGTACGACATCAAAGTCTATGTCTTCTTTGTTCATCTCGGGCAACATTTCCCAATCAAACTTGTAAAGGAGATTAGCAAGGGCAAGCTCCACTACTGCAATTCCCATACGCATTCCAGGGCAAACCCTTCTACCCGCACCAAATGGTATGAGCTCAAAGTTCAACCCTTTGTAGTCAATGGAGCTACCAATGAACCTTTCTGGACAGAACTCTTCAGGGTTTTCCCAAGCTTCGGGATCTCTTCCTATTGCCCATGCATTCACAAACACTAGGGTTTTGGTAGGGACTTCGTACCCACCTATGCTGCATTTTCGAAGTGTTTCTCGTGGCACTAATAGTGGAACTGTTGCTTGCAATCTAAATGTTTCTTTTATCACAGCTTTTAGGTAAGTTAAATTTTGAACTTCATCTTCACTTACGAACCCTTTTTCTCTAATTAAATCCCTCACTTCCGCTTGAGTTTTCTTCAAACACTTTGGGTTTTTCATTAGAAAGTTCATTACCCAAATCACAGTAGCCGCGGATGTGTCTGTTCCAGCAATAAAAACATCCTGCATAAAAGGGAAAAGGAAAAAAAATGAGTATATATATACATAACGTGTGAAGCTAATGATAAAAGTATCAAGTAAAGATGAGATGACCATAAGAATAGCTTTTATGTGATCTATGGTAAGATCAAATGGCAAATCAAGATTTGTCTTTATTCGTAGCAACACATCCACTATATCTTCTTGCTCTGATTTTAATTTATTTGGATCAAGATGCTCATCAATAAGTTCTTGGATGAAAGTATCAACTTCTTTGAAAGCTTTTTCAAGACGACTCAAAAAACCAGTAAATCTATCTACCCAACCCATGAAAGGAAAGTAGTCAGAGAAACTAAGATTTGAAAACAAAGCTTCACTTTCTTTAAGCAACCGACTGAACCTGCTTTTTTCAGCTCCTTCATCATCATACCTCTTACGGAAGCCTATTCTACAAATGATTGAATTTGATAGGCACATCACTGCCTCACTCAAGTTGATAGGCTTAGAATCAACAGATAATTGGCATATTTTTTCAATCAGGCGAGAAACTTCGTCTTCTCGGGTGGGACGATACGTTTTCACTCTACTAAAGAGGTGTACAACGCAAATTTTCCTCATCTCCCTCCAGTAGTCATTGTATGGTGAATAAGACAAATCAGAGGCATTGTAAGAAAATTTTCCAGCAGCACATAAATTAGGCCTGCTGCAGAAGTCAAGGTCATGGGTTTTCATAACCTCTTCAGCCATTTTTGCCGAAGAAACTACAAGGGTTGGCCTAAATCCAAATCGCAAGAACATGAGAGGACCGTATTTTTGAGACAGTTTATAAAGAAAAAGATGAGGGACTGAGTTATCAGACACCAGCAAATGTAAGTGACCAATGAAGGGAAGACTTGGAGGGCCAGGCGGAAGATGATTAAAACTGCCATTGTTGCTAGCCCTATGTTTTAGGAGAACGAATAACAAGAAGGGGAGAGCAAGAAGAAAGATACTCATAAACAGTGCTATTGCCATTGTAATCAACTCAATCTGTTTGAAACATGAGAAAAAGAGGTCCCCTTATCCAACTCTTTTTATGTTTGAAAAATTGTCACATACGTGTTTGCTTGTAGCTTTGTATTTTGTCTAAAGTTGACATTTGTTCTACATGTATACATATTTGATTTCATGTTTTCATGGGCTGCTTTCTATTCTTAGCGGTTGACATTAATGGTCGGTGTGGGTTAGAGGATAATGTGTATGATGAATACTGGAGTATTCGGTGGATTGTTTTGCAGCTGTGAAGTCATATTCAGGCGTTGTTTTTGTAATACCCCGAAAATTATTGGTAATTTTGAGTTATGTCAACATTAGGAAGTATATTGTGACATATTAATTTAAGAAATGATTAAATCGTAAAAGTGAGAAAAGTTCTGTTGTCTAAGAGTAAATACTCAAAATTTGAGGGATTAAAATGTAAATATAAAAATTTGAAGGACCAATAGTGTAAATATTTAAGGGTGGAATAATCTAGAAACTAAGGAAAATGGATGAATTAGGACCAAATTGAAAAGGTGAAGAATTTTGAGGACTAAATTACAATTTTACCAATTAAGTGATGACTCAAGGATGAAATTTCAAAGATTATAAAGGGCAAAATGGTTAAATAAAGAGAGAGAGAATTCTAGAAGGTAATGATGACGTTTGTGATATTTTTAATTAATTAATTAGATAAATGTTATTTAATTAATATTTTATTAAAATTTTAGTATTATTTTATTATTAAATGATTAATATAAAGGGAGGAAAGATGATGAGAAATCATCATCTTTCCATGCAACCAACGTTAGAAGAGAAGAGAAAAAGAAAATTTTGCTTTTTTTACAATTTGATCTTTTCACTAAAAATTTACTATTTTCACCTAGAAATCAAAAGAATTTTCATAGCTTCCAAGAGAGAAAAATAATAAGGAGACAATGGGGAACTAGAATGTCAAGTTAGATTCAAGAAATAGAAGCTGGAGGAGAGAGAAAATCAAGTTAAAGATTGAAATCAATAGCACAAGGTAAGAACATCAAGATTTCAATATATTTTTAAGTTTGTTATTGTTGAAAAAGCATGGAAATGATGTTATAGTAGAGTTTTCTTAAATAAAGTCTTATGTTCTTGATATATTAGTGAAGAAAAATAAGTGAAAGTGATGGGAAATATTATAGAGAAAGGGAATAAGGGAGTTATAAACTTAGTAATCAACATCTTGCACTAAAACAGTTTTGGACAGCAGCAGTAGGTTAACTTTGAAAAATCACCATAAATTGTGAAAATCAAATTAGAGGATGAACAAAATATGGAATTAAATCTTATTAAGTCTAGTTTCTCATAGAAGAAATGGTGTAAGTAATGGAATTGTAAATCATAAGATATAATAAATTTTGTGAGACAAGGTCAGAATGAATTCGGGTTCCCCTATTCTGACTTTGGAAAATCATAAAAAATTGAATAAAAATAATTAAAGGCTTAAGTTTATATGTTTAAAATACTGAATGAGATTATTTTCAATAGAAACAAACGGGAACATCATCTAAATTCTATACAAAGAGATAATTAATTTTTAGTGAAGAGGGGTTGGAACTGTCAAACAGTGAAACATGAGAAACTTTAAAGAATAAACTGTACTTATTGGCTGAACCAAAAATTCTGAAAATTTTATGGTAAGAAGATATGTGAGTCTAGTTTCATAAGGATTTAGTGGATCTTAATTCGAATTTCCGTAGCTCAAGATATAAATAATTTAGTGACTATGACTCAAGTGGACAGCTTTGAATTAATATATATATATATTTATATAAATGGTGGAATTATAGATAATTTTACATATAAGCATATTACACATTAAGGATGTGGAATGGAGAGGAGGAGGAAGAAAATAAATGATTATTCAACTAGCATGAGTTTTCATTAAAATGGCCAATTTGCATGTTTTAGGCTCAAGGACTAAATTGAATAAAAGTAATATTTTAAGGATAAATTGGTAAAAATGTCAAAACTGACCAAATTGCATGAAATGAATTGTTTTATTATTTAAATTAATAAACTGAATGAAATATTAATTTAGATCAGATTGGGTGGAAATTGAGAAAAATAGAAAATTACCAAAATGTCCTTGAATTTTGGTATTTCTACAATTTAGTCTGGTAAGTTCGCGTAACTTGAATTATATTCTTAAATGTTTGAAATGTATGTTATTGATGTGAATATGATTTGAATGTTCATTGTATGAAAATTGATAAAACATTGATATATTTGATAAAAGGGAATAATGCATTGAATGGATGTATGAATGTTTATCACACTATCCATTAATTCTATCGGTAATTTTTTGTGTTTTGATTCTGGTTATAATGACATGTATGAGTTAAATTGGCCAATGTTAACTCATTAATGTTTTGATTTTGATTGATTTTAATTATGAATGATTGATGAAATGAAATGTCTGTAAATTAATTTGTAAACTCCGGTAATACTCTAAAACCTTATTCTGGAGATAGATACGAGCTAGGGGTGCTACAGTTTTAATATTTCAGCATGCAATGCAAGCGGTTGATATCCCTCTTCTAGAGCATTAAGTGGGTTTTGAGAAAGATTTTTAGGGTTTGTTCATCTGATGTTATTGGTCATTCCTCACATTACATACATATGAATTTTGTTGCATGCATCCATATCTGACTCTTGACAGTGCAAACATTTGATAGTCCTATGAATTTTGTACTGCCATCACCCTTTTTTTTTTGCTAAGCGTAAAGAATTCATGTCAACAAAGGAGCAGGGTAAAGGTCCAACCAAAAGTAACAAGCTGACCAGCGGCAAAATCAAAGGAAATCGCAGTACAAATCAGCCAAAACAGCAAAAACATAACAGAAAACAAGAGACAAACAGCCATAGAAACCACAGATTAAAGAAAACAATCACAACCGCCACATGAACACGCATTGTCGTTCAACAAAAGCTTCCGCCAAAGCATTCGAGAAGTAGACTTAATAAGTGTAGCTATTCGTCCAAGTTTAAAGATGCCCAAAAATTAAGAGAGTTTGAGCAAAACATTAAACCTAAAAAATAGGTATAAAAAAATTAATTCCATTTAAAATATTGGTCGAGTTCAGATTTCAATATTCAAAGCTTGAGTTTAGTCCAACTCAGTTTGTTCTCTAAGTTTATATTATATTATATTATGTTATTTTTATATTAAGCTCATGTGGGTTGATTGTATGTACTACTTTAAATATTATGAGCACTAAATAATTTATTATAATGTTATAAAAGATTTTTTAAAACAGTCTTAAAATTTACAATTAATTATTTATATAACTAGTTTTGTATCATGTGCAATGCACATATTGTTATTATATTTCATAAAATTATTATTTAAATAATAATATATTAATTAAATATGTTAATAAAATACTATTTAAAAGATATAAATAACTTAAAAATACTTAAGCTTAACGTATATAATAATATTTAAAACAAAAAATAAAAAAATGTAAGCAAATAATTTATTTATATATATAACCAATAATTTTTGTTCCTTCAACATTGTAAATGTCTCGCATGACAAATTAAATTTGGAAAATATTGTTACAACATTAATAAAAAGTAGCATTCTAAAACAATTTATTTTGTATAATTTAACTTAAATCAAAATTTATATAGTAAGAGATACATATTTTAAAAATAGTCATGAAAAGGTCATTATATATATTATAATTTTCTTACCGATACGATACATGAATTTATTGCGTGTATAAATTATTTAGAATATAATACATAATTTTTTACCCGTACGATGCAGATAATTTATAGTTTTAAAATGAGTATTCTGTAGATATTAATATTTATTTTAAATTAATGGTTTTTGAAGAGAAATATAATTAATAATTGTATCTGATTTGAAACGTGTGATTACATGTGAATAATAGAAATAAAATGAGCAAATAAGTATGTTAAAGAATGAAATTTTAAATATGGTAAAATTATATTAAATTAGGAATTGTTCTACTTGCTATGAAGCGTTAATCAGAAAATTTAAAAAATAAATTTTTTTTTTCACGTTAAAAGCTAAAAAAGAAAATTTAAACTCTTTCTAACTTTGGACCCTAGGCGACTGCACTCTTAAACTACCCTATGCGAAGCTGCGAAGCTTGATTGTAGGTTAGGTCAGCAAGAGAATAGATAATGTATGAAATAAATAAGTATATTAATATAAATATTATAATAAGTAAAAATAAGAGTTGAATTTTGTATTAATTGTAATTGATTACACGCATTCACATTTAGACGAAATAATGTTTTAGTGAAATCATATTTATTTAAATTAAAAATATTCATAACATTAAAACTAATATTAATATCATACAACAAAACTAATTGTTAAAAGGAATAAATAACATAATATTACTAAAATTATTTGAATTTTAAATTAGATTCGGTTTCTTTTTATGCATTTATAATTGAATTTATATTTATGAATTTTTTAAATATTTTTAAAAATATATATAAATAGATAATAAAATATTTTTAGTAAAAAATTATAAGCAATGTCATTATTAAGTTTGAATTGATATTAAAGAAAATATATATGCAATATCAATAAAAAATTGCCATGTGGGTTCGAGTCGCGCTAATTGCGTTGGTTGTTTGGGCTTTGTCATGTTATTGTAATTCACCAAATAAAAAAAAGGTTGTCCATGTCAGTTTGGAGTCTAATACTATGTAATATAATATATGTATATGATATAATATTAGAGCTGATCATGGGTCGGGCTGGATCAATGCAAAAAATCATGTCCATTTTCTAGGCCCGATCCCGGTCTACCTCGCCCGTATTAATTTTTTTAAATTATCTTTTATATAAAAATAAATATAAAAAATAATACATTAAATAGATAAAAACATTAAAATAAATATTTCCCAACAAATTGAAAATACGTATAAAAACCTTTATACTTAAATAACACTAATACTGATTGCAACTCAACAAGCAAAATTATCAATAAAACAAGAGTTATACGATATCCAAAGTTTATCTTTTACAAAGCAACAAACATTATTTTTGAAAATATTTGTGTTGTTTTATATTTTGATAAACCTTAAAAGTTACATACACATAATGAAAATTATAATATTTAAACTCAAAACATCATGATTTTCGATATTTCTACTTACAACTTTAACCAAATCCACATTTGATCTTTATATCAAAATTTTGGCTTAATAACAATTTTGGCCACTAACATTTACATGTTTTGTCAAAATGACCTTAATTGTATTTTTAGTCTTTTTGGTCTTCAATCTTTATTCTTTTTTTTCAAATTGTTTTTTAACAGATTCGATGAAAGTACCGTTAAAAAGTTAACGGGATGATGTGAAATTTCATAAAATAATAAAATAAATAATTACATGTAAATAAAATAAAATAAATAAATAATTCATGAAGTTAAAAAACAACTCTTAATTTAAAGAAAATCAATGTAATTATCTAAAACGAGTTTTAAAATGAATGCACATATTCAATATGTTCGATTAGATTTATTAATTATCTTTTGAGACCTCTCAATAAACAAACACATGCATTTTGAAACTTTTTAAATAATTAAGTTTATTTTCTTTAAATTAAGAGTTATTATTATTTTTAATTTCATGTATGATTTATTTATTTTATTATTTTCACATGTAATTATCTATTGAGTTACCTAAGTAATAAATTACATCTAATAAAAATATTACACGTATGAAATTCCACATCATCCCATTAATTTTTTAACGATACTTTCATCAAATATTTTTAAAAATAATTTAAAAGAAAAGAATAAAGGTTGATGGCAAAAAACTCAAAAATACAATTAAGGCCATTTGATGAAATATATAAACGTTAATGGCCAAATTTATTATTAAACTTAAAATTTTATAAATTTATATTACATAATTTTTTTAATCAGAATCTAATTTGATTTAAGAGATAATTGTAAAGCCAATATTAAAGCTGAGAATCACCGGCGAAGCCAAAATTATTTTAGGGATTGGAAATTAAATTTTAAAATTTATAATAATAAAAGTATAATTTTATTATTTGAATAGTTTATATTTTTATAATTTTTAAAAAATTAAATTAAATTATTATTATTTTCAGAAAGTATCAAAATGTAAGTTTATTATTACCAATTTAAATTTTTTTTTTTAAAATTTAAAGAATGAATAGAAATCTTTCCATTTTAGGCATGGGAGCCCCCTGGCTACACCCAAATTCAGTAGCTTAAGGGTCCCTTGAAGACAATAGTATAGTACCAATCAGGAGAAACGACGTGATTTCTTTTTGTTTAGATGGTATAGTAATTCATTCGTTTCCAATTTCGAATGGATGCTGTTTTACTTTAGTAGATAATAGATTTAAAACCCTAGTAGTCGTGCTCAGTAGTCCTCGTTGTTTTTATTTTATTTTATTTCTTTCCCTTCTTCTTTTCAATCGAAAACCTTTAGTTGTTGTACTCAATAGCCAACGATATCGTTTACAGTGACCTTTCATGTCGATTTCGACACAAAAGAAGAGATTTCCTCTTTCACATTGACTTCTATGGTTTAAATCTCCTAGTAGTCGACTTCAAATATTCTAAAACAATAACTAAAACTTCGAACTACACTTTCTACAATGGTTTTTTTTAGAAAATATCACCGGTGCTGATCGACACGACAACAACACCTTACAAAAATATTTTTTTAAAAATTTTAGCAAGTGCCGCCTAATATATCGGTGACATCCAAAAAAAATTTTCTAAAAAAAGTTTTCTCTATTAAATTTTTTATAAAATAAAGGCTGATGCTGCCTAGTAAAGTGATGGAATCCAAAATTTTTATTATTATTAAAAAGTTGTTGATTGAGTCATCATTAGGAGCGGTGCTGCTAGTGTGTCAGGAGCGCTGACAGACACTATGAAAAACGAGTCATTTTCATACATAAGTTTTGACTTGGATCATTTTCGTAAATAATTTTAGGCCTATTGGGTGAAAAAGCCTCAATTATAATTCTAATTTTCATGTTTCATATCAAAATCGATAACACTCTCCTTCCTTTCTTCGTGTATTCAACTGAGATGGTAGCTTGACAAAGAAAGGGAATGCAATTGTGTACCCTCATTTACAAGTGACTCCACTAAACTGAAATTTGAATTCAGACGTAGCAGATTCATTAAACATGCATGGTGTTACTAACACCTTTGATAAGCGTTTTAGGATATGGTTGAAACAGTACAAGGTGCGAGGTAGAGCAATTAAGCAGCAAATAAGTCACTATAACGATGCACGATTAATCATAAATCTTTCTAGCCATAAGGATAAGATCATTTTTTTTAGCACAGCAAGACCAGGTACGGTATCAAAGTCCAAATCTTCTTTATTCATCCCAGTTGGCATTTCCCAATCAAACTTGTAAAGATGATTAGCAATGACAAGCTCCACTTCTGCAACTCCTATACGCATTCCTGGGCAAACCCTTCTACCCGCACCAAACGGTAAGAACTCAAAGTTCAGTCCTTTGTAGTCAATGGAGTTGCCAAGGAACCTTTCAGGGCAAAACTCTTCTGGGTTTTTCCAAACTTTGGGATCATCTTCATTTACAAATCCTTTTTTCCCAACCAAATCCCTTACTTCCGCTTGAGTTTTCTTTAAACATTCTGGGTTTTTCATCAAGGCACTCATGACCCAAATCACAGTGGCTGCGGCTGTGTCAGTTCCAGCAATAAACACGTTCTGCATAACAAAGAAAGTAAAAGAAAAAAAAAGCCATGGTTATGTTATATATGTGCATAAAGTGTGAAGCTAATGATAAAAAAAAAAAAAAGTGAAGATGAGATGACCATAAGAATAGCTTTTATATGATCTATGGTAAGATCAAATGGAAACTCACGATCCATCCTTATTCGTAGTAACACGTCAATTAGGTCTTCTTTCTGTGGTATTAGCTATTCGGATCAAGATGTTCATCAATGAGTTGCAGGTAGAAGGTATCAAGTTCTTTGAAAGCTTTTTCAAGACGAGTGAGAAGCCCAGTGAATCTATCCACCCAACCCATGAAAGGAAAATAGTCAGAGAAACTAAAGCATAACAACATGGCTTCAGTTTCTTTGAGCAGCTCATGGAACCTGCTTCTTTCAGCTGCATCATCATACCTCTTTCCGAAACCTATTCTGCAAATTATTGAACTTGAAAGGCACATCATTGCCTCACTCAAGTTGACAGGCTTAGAATCAACCGATAATTGGCTTATTTTTACAATCAGGCGACCGACTTCGTCTTCTCGGATGGGACGATACTTTTGCACTCTGCTAAAGAGATGTACAACACAAAGTTTCCTCATCTCCTTCAAATAGTCCGTGTATGGTGAAAAAGACAAATCCAAGGCGTTGTAAGATAATCTCATAGCATCACGTAGACTAGGCCTGCTGCAAAAGTCGAGGTCATGGGTTTTCAAAACCGCTTCAGCCATTTTTGCTGAAGAAACTACAAGGGTTGGCTTAAATCCAAATCGCAAGGACATAAGAGGACCATAGTTTTGAGAGAGTTTCCAAAGGAAAATATGAGGGAGGAGTGAGTTATCAAGCATCAGCATACGTAAGTGACCAATGAAGGGAAGACCTGGAGGACCTGGGGGGAGATGATTAAAATTGCCATTGTTGCTAATGCTCTGTTTTAGCAGAATTATGAAGAGAAAGAAGGGAAGAGCTAGAAGAAATATCATGAATAGTGTAATTGCCATTCTGTTCCACCAATCTGTTTGAAACTTGAGGGAAAGATTTACAATTAGATGAGCATGGATTTAACATGCAGTTCTCTATTCTGCATGAAGTTGACATTGTGCGACTCTTTCGGTGTTCATTGGCTTTGGTTAAGTGGTGGAGTAGATATCTTTTTTACTAATACTAATTCCTTTAATAAGTTTGATGTGATTAATCAATCGATAAATAATTTAATTAAAATATTTTTTTTATATAAAAAAAAGCAACAAATATTAATATTTTTATTTTTCATATATTTTAATAAAATAATACTATGACAAAATTTAAGCTTAAAGTACATGAGTTTTAAACATAAATGCTATAATCTAGTTATTTATTTATATTCGTACTATTATAAAACATTTGATTGAATTTTAATATCATTGATTTATTGACGTCAACTAAACATTAAGAAAATCAAAATTAAATTATAATAAACATATCAAATGAAGGTAAAATGTTATCTACTACAAAAAAAAAAATTAAAAATCACCATGTAAGCAAAAAGATGAAGGAAACTGGTTTGTCGGGTGATGATGGTATAAAATTGGGATAACAGGTGATTTGTGTTTTTAATAATTTAATATTATTTAGTATTTCATCTTGAAAAAAAATCAAATTTGATATGGTGTGTTGAAATTTAGGATAAAATGCTGAAATGACATTAAATTATTAGAAAATTATACAAATGACATAATCCAATCTCAAATAACCCTTTCTCATGGGTCATTAACCTAGTTTTAACCGAGATCAACCTTAAACCTTAAAAGTCAACTTGTTTTAAAAGGTTAAGATAAATATTAAAATTATAAATAAATTTTGGTTTAATAAGAAATTTGATACATGAAATTTGATTTGGTGTAATTATACACATAAAATTTTGGTTGTAGTTCTGACCGCCTATAAACGTGTTATTGTTTATAGTATAAATATAACACCAAAAATACATTGAATTAAATCGGCGGTGTCCGCAAGCGTACGGCTCAAATTGTAATATAGTTAAGTTTACAATGAAACACCGGTAAGTAATTCGAGGATCGTACCCAAGGGATTGCAGATTGGAGAAACTATTATTAAATTAATTACAAAAAATAATTATTGATCTAATCGAGTCACGAATTAGTATTGTGAATCCAAATCAAAATATTAATTAAACTAATTAAATTACTTAACCTAAATTAACCTAATGGAATTTCTTATTCCTAGTGTCAACAATGTGAGACTCTAGCCTATGATCGATTAAATCCCTAATTATCTAATTAAATAATTAATTATCCTATATTGAGTTATTTATCACCTTTAGCTAAGAATGTCTTTCTTATCTAATATTCACTAAGGATTACCACCTAAGTCACCCTTTGGGTCTCTTCCTAGGCATACAGATACCCTTCCGGTCTCTCTGCTTGGAACAAGTTATACACGATAGGATACCCTTCCGGTTTCACTTGTCTTAATATTCTACCAGGGGCGTCACTCCCTAATATACTAAGCACTCTTGAATAAACAAACAATTTCAGATAAAGAATCACTTAACAGATAAATTAGTTTAATAATCAAATCACGCGAGATATAAATAAAGCACAACAATCTATTCTAATATTCATACAACGATTAATTGGTCAAATTAATGGAAGATAAATAAAAGAATAGAAGATAAGAGATAAGAGAATGCTCATAAATATATATTGAAGCGCAGATCCGGAGCAATCTTCACTCACGATTGTCTTCAATTCGGAATAGAAAAGTTCCAACTACACAAACATGAAAAGAAAAGAAAACTAAAAACTGAATAAAATTGTCACTGTCTAAAACTGCACACAATTTCGGTGACCCTAAGGTTGCTTATATAGGCAATGAGCTACTTGGTGACCATTCAACCTTAGATACATTTAGATACCAATTAATGCAATATTTTGATAATTCCTAGGGTCCAAATATGGAAATATCCCAAGAGTGTCGTTCAAGGATTCATCTCCATTTTGGCCTGTCATCGTCGCATCATCATGATGTGCACTACACCAAAACAGGCTTTTAGCGTCGTTTTTCGCGGCGTTTGGATAACAAAAGCCGCTAAAGATCAATCATTAGCGGCGCATTATAAAAAACGCCGCTGAAAATAATCATTCCCGGCGTTTTTGAGAAAGCGCCGCAAAAAACCTAGCGCAACGACGCCGTTTCCCCAGCATTCGGTGATTTAGCGGCGTTTTTCAGTAAGCGCCGCTAATGCTCAAGGCTTTAGCGGCGTTTCTAGGAAAGTGCCGCAAAAATAACTAAGCCCAACGATGTCGTTTCCCGAGCTTTCAGGGATTTAGCGGCGCTTGGTTAGGTCTTTAGCAGCGTTTCTGGAAAAGCGCCGCTACTTAAAACTAGCGCAACGACGTCGTCTCCCGAGCTTTCAGGGATTTAGCGGCGCTTTTACAGAAAGCGCCGCTAATGCTGAAGTCTTTAGCGGCGTTTTTGTTAAAGCGCCGCAAAAAACCTAAGCCCAACGACGTTTTACGCTTTCGGGGATTTTAGCGGCGTTTTTGTTAAAGCGCCGCTAATGTTCAGTCTTTAGCGGCGTTTTTTGGAAAGCGCCGCAAAAAAAACTAAGCGCAACGTCGTCGTTTTCTATGCTTTTGAGGGATTTAGCGGCGTTTTAGAAAAGCCGCTAATGATCGAGGATTTAAAATAATTTAAGGTATTTCTTAAAATTGAAAAATTAAAAACTATTATTTAAAATATTTTAAAGTTTTTGGATACATTACTTGATTTTTTAGTTTATATATTAAATAATTTCTTATATAATCGTAAAAGAGGTAGTATTAAATTTAAAATATTGAATTAATTATCATTATAGTATATGGTTTAGAGTTTAAAGAGTAGGCCAGGGTGTGGATTTAGGGTTTAGGGATTAGGTGTTATGCTTTTAGGGTTAGGGGGAGTTAAGAGTTAAGATTTAGGGTTTAAGGGGTTTAGGGTTTAAGGTTTAAGGATTTCTAGTTTAGGGTTTGAACGGTAAGGTTAGAGTTTAAGTTTAGATTAAATAGTTTTATTAATTTTATATCAAATATGTTATTTAAGTTAATAAGAAATTTGGATGAATTTAAATTATGAGTATATAGTTTATATTATTTAAGAGATATATAATAGATAGATGATCGATCACTTTATGCATGTAGATATTGATACATGTATCAAATACTTTTAAATATTACTTAATATTTTTAAATAATATTTATTTACGTAAAATTTAAATAGTAAAATTATATAATAAAATTTTTAAGGGTTATGGTTTAGGGTTAGAGGAGTTTAGGGTTTATGCTTTAAAGGTTAAAGGGATTTAGGGTTATATATGGGTTAGGAATTTGGGAATTAGGGTTATTAATTAATTTTATATTAAATACTTTTAAATATTACTTAAAATTTTAACAAGTATTTATGTAAAATTTAAATTAAATGTACAAGAGATAAATAAATAAATAACAAAATTTATTCAAATTTTAGCAAATATATCTTGATTGCATTTTTATTTGTGGCGTTTTTTATGAAAACGCCAAAAAGTTTACTTATGTTTTAATAAAACGGCACCGTCTGATTCTGTACATGAAATTTTAGTGGCGTTTTCTACTAAAACGCCACAAATATGAATAATATCCGTAAATACTTATAAATAAATATAAATAATTTAGTGGCGTTTTTGTGAAAAACGCCGCAAATAATATTTGAAAAATTGAATAAAACGGAGTCGTTTCATTGACAAGTTCAGTTGACCCTCAAAATTTGTAAGATTTGTGGCGTTTTCTTATGCGCCACTTCATGAAATGAATACTGGCATATCTCCATCAACCCAATTTAACTTAAAAATAGAGCATAAATTTTAAATTGTAATACATTATTTGAATAATATCAATAATTTATAAATTCGAATGTTGATAAAATTTTAATATTTATTCACGTAAAATTTAAATAGTAAAATTATATAATTGGAATGGTTTAGGGGTTATGCTTTAGGGGTTAGGGAGATTTAGGGGTTTATGGTTTATGCTTTAAGGGTTTAGGGGATTTAGGGGTTATGGGTTAGGAATTTGGGAATTAGGGGTTATTAATTTTTATATTAAATACTTTTAAATATTACTTAAAATTTTAACAATTATTTATGTAAAATTTAAATTAAATATACAAGAGATAAATAAATAAATAATAAAATTTATTCAAATTTTAGCAAATATTTATTGCATTTTTATTTGTGGCGTTTTTCGAAAAACGCCGTAAATTATCTTTAAACTTCAGTTAATCATTTGTGGCGTTTTTTATGAAAACGCCAGAAAGTTTACTTATGTTTTAATAAAACGGCACCGTCTGATTCTGTACATGAAATTTTAGTGGCGTTTTCTACTAAAACGCCGCAAATATGAATAATATCCGCAAATTGAATAAAACGGAGCCGTTTCATGAAATGAAATTTGTATGATTTATAAAATTTATTAAATTTTAACATTTAAAATTAATGTATTAAATATGTAACATATTTTTATATAATGTTATTGAAATAATATTAACAAAGTCATAACAATGTACCTGCTGAAAAATAATTTGAAAACTTATAAACTTATTAATATATTTTCTAAAAGTGAATAATTAGTGGCGTTTTGCTGAAAAACGCCACACAATCTAAATATTAGTGTCGTTTTGCGAATAAACGCTGCAGTATCTTTAATATAAATTGAGCGAAGCAGCCTTGCGTTTCATTGATTGAATTAAATATTAGTGGCGTTTATTCTCAAAACGCCGTAAATGTTGTAAAATTAGTGGCGTTTGATTGTAAGCGCCGTAAAAGTTGGAATCAACAACGGTGTCGTTTTAAACATATTTCAGTTTTCAACTAAATCCCCGCCCCCAGCACCAAATCCCCAATCTGTCGAAATCCCTAATCCTTTTTTCTATCTGCGATTTCTTACATGCGATTCTTCAATTGAAAAGCTTCGGTGTTCCGTTGTTCGGTTTCTTGCAAATTTATAAGGATTATTTACCTTCATTGTTTCGGATTCTTGCTAACTCACATAACTTGATCAAAGAAGACGGAGAAGGTGGGCGAACATTGATTACGTCGTCGGGGAAAGCAGATTTAAGGTAAGATTTCGATTCTGCGCATTTAAACATTGGGTTTTCTTGTCTAGCTTAATTTTTTGTTTGTTATTTGTTGATGACCCCGAAATGTCTTGAAATCGTCTTCTCGTGTATAGGGTTTTCAATCGTTTCATTTTCTTCATCGTTCTTGAAGGTACACTATAGCTTTCACTTCTTTTATCTTGGGAATGCTTTCATTGGTTTGGAGTAAAAGTGATGAAAATGCAAGTTTAATATCCATTTCTCTCAACTTCTTAATACTTGCCTCAACTCGCTTCAAAAGCATCAATCTCTTTCTTAGTTCTTTGAAGTTCCATTTCTAATGCCCGTTTTCCATCTAATTCTTTCTCCATTCGAATTATCCTATTATTGAGTTCCTCGTTCAGCCTCTTATAAAATGAAATAAACTCTAAATATCAACATAATTTTTGCGTTAAGACTAATTATAGAAACAAAATAAATAGAAACAAAATTGTAGCACTTCTCATGTTATCACCGGGTGGGAATTTTTTGTTCAATAGATGTCGCCTCATGTCTTTACTACTTTATTTATGGAAATATCACCATTCTTTTCATAGTGAAAAAGTAATCTGGTTTGAACTTTCATCAAAATTTTGTAAATAGTAATAACTGAATTTGTTAAATATTTTCTATTTAGGATTAAATTGATAGAATGTATAAATATTTGAGGTTAAATTTATTATTAGACTAATAAAAAGTTGACATCAACTTATTGTCACTTATCTAACGCAACTAATGAGAGAATGATCGAAATATTTAATTTTGAAGAGATTAATGAATAAATTTAAAAGAAAGAAAGAAGAAAATTTAATAATCAAAATAAAACGAAAACAATAGTTCAAGAAGGCAATGATTCGTTGAAGCGATGAAGGCTAACTCCAAGCTTTAAGGTACAATAAGCTAGAAAACCATAAAATACTTGTCATGCTTTAAAAGGTACAATAAGCTACTGTATGGTTTAATAATTTTTATGTTTGTTTAAGTATACTTATATCGTAAATGGTTAATTTAAGCTCGTTTTAGATTTATCCATATTTTAAAAATATTTTATGGTATTTTAGTTTGATATTTAATAATTGTTTATATTTTTATTTCATTAAAGTTTTAAACATAGATAAATTAACATATTTCCTAACGCTTACATTATAATAAAAATATTATTCTAGAATTAAATTACAAGAAGATAAAATATTGTGATTTCATTAAGCAATGTAATTGGAATGGTCAAGCATTGTGATTTCATTAAGCAATGTAACTCCACTTTTGCTAGAAGCCTTTATTTAAATTTAAATGTAGGGACTAAATCTTGAATATTGTTAAACTACAGGGATTGATGGCCATATCAATGTAATAGGCAAAAGAATCTTGAGGAGACCTCTTTTTTGTTTGTTTGAAGTTGTCATGAATATTTAATATGATAGAAGAATAAGTATAATGTGATCTTACTATATTTGATCTCCATTTGAATTCTCATGTGTTCGGTTTTCTTTGTTGAAAATCAATTAACCCGATTAGTAACAGTTCTTTTAGCTTAGAAAGGATTATGAACATAGAATTTTCCATTTATCATGTTTTTTTCTGCAGCAGCTTCGTGCAAAAAACGCAATCATATAATTAATTGAAAAGAACTATGAGTTTTTTAAAAACATAGGACTATGACTTTTGATTTTTTATTTCACATATGAAAAGAACTAATGTTATAAACAATGGGGTAATTTTTTTGACATTTTTGAAGGTTTTTATTTCACCAATTCGGGGTTATAAATAATTAATTTAATAAAGAGTATACCTTATAATTAATTTTTGTTATCATGTTATCATAAAAGATAAAATAAAATATAAAATATAAAAATATATGTTTTCTATTAAAATTGACTATTAAAATAAAATGTTATTATTGGATTATCATACAGTATGTTAAACTCATTTTAATATTGGCTATTTTGACTTAAGAGAACAAGTGAGATGCTAGATTGAAGCAAATGATATTAGGCAATGAAATATTCTTAATAATAAAATTATATTAAAATTATTATTAAATATTATTAATAATTATATTAGTAATGTTATTAAATTATATATTATTTTATTAAATTGTACTTAACAATAATTATGTTAAAATATAATTAAATTATTTATTTTTATTTTTATTAAAAATATTTAACAATAATAGATATTAATATTTAATAACAATAACCTACCACTGAACAACTCAAAACTTACATAACCTAAATAACCTACATAACTTACATAATACAAAACTCACATAACTTAAATCTCTTACACAACTTACATAACCTTCATAATACATTTAACTTACATAACTTACATAATACATAATAACTTACAACTTACATAATACATCTAACTTACAACTTACATAATACATCTAACTTACAACTTACGTAATACATTTAACTTACAACTTACATAATACATTTAACTTACATAACTTACGTAATCCATCTTAACTTACATAATACATAATAACTTACAACTTACATAACATACATTACTTTGATAACTTACATAACTTACTTACATAACTTACATAACTTACATAACTAACATTATACACAACTTACATAATACATTACTTACATAACTTAAAGCATAATAATAACACATAATACACAACTTACATAGCTTACACAATACATAACTTACCCGTGCAATTTATTGTCAAGATTAGGCTTCAAGAAATAAGAAATGGACCGGTCTTGGATGAATTTGTCAAGGGTAAGCGACGGTTATCGAAATGGAGTACAAACATTTCTAAATTTTGCATTTCAATATGCAAGCCAAGAGAACATGATTCTTTGCCCGTGTAAGAAGTGTGTCAACATAAACTGGCATTATCGTGAAGTTGTATATGAGCATCTAATTGTTGATGGGTTTGTTCGTGGTTATAAACAATGGTTTTTTCATGGAGAATGCCCGCCTAGTACTTCCTCTTCAAGGATGGATGTATCTTATGATAGTACTACTTACCATCAGTCTGTTAGAGGGGATAACATTGAAGGGATGTTGCGGGAAGCATTTAATATTCACAGTCATGGTTTACAGTCGTTCCCACCCGACTTTGTGCCATCTAATGACTGTAATCTCGGTGGAAATGCTTTTACCGAACCCGGGAGAAGTGTACATCATGAAGAGCCGAATGGAGAAGCGGCAAAGTTCTACGCGCTACTTAATGAGATGAACGAAGAACTATATGAGGATCGAAATTTTCAAAATGTCTTTCGCATTCGTCTTTTCCAGTTAAAATGTTTGGGAGGGTGGACGGAACTCATTGACAATGCTGTTAGAGTTTTTGAGAGAAATGTTTCCGTTTGCAAAAATCCCTCAGTCATGCAAAGATATGAAGAAAATGATAAAAGACTTAGGTCTTGGGTACAACAAAATCCATAGTTGCTGAATGATTGCATGTTGTCTTTGGGCGTCGGATAAACCAACAGTCTTTGTCATGTATGCGGCGAATCCCGTTGGATGAATAGAAACACAGAAGATGGGAACAGCGATGAAAATGATGCACAACCAAGAAAGAAGCCGGTCAAGATTTTGCGGTATTTTTCGCTGATACCAAGGCTTCAAAGGCTATTCATGTCGTCGAAGACAGCAGAGTCAATGACGTGGCATGAAGGACGAACCGATGATGGACTATTAAGGCATCCGGCAGATTCTTTAGCTTAGAAATCATTTGACAATAAATTTCCAAGCTTTGCAAGCGATCCCAAGAGTGTGAGGCTTGGCCTAGCATCTGATGGATTTAATCCTTACAAGATCATGAGTCTTGCATACGATTTTGGCGATGGTGCTTGTTCCTTACAATCTGCCTCCGTGGATTTGCATGAAGCAATATTCTCTTATCTTATCTATGATTATCCCTGGAGAGAAAGGGCCCGGGAATGATATCGACATTTATTTACAGCCACTTATTGAAGAGTTAAAACAATTATGGGCTGGTGTCGAGACATCGATGTGCTTAGAAAGGAGAACTTTAATTTACGTGCGGCTTTGATGTGGACCATTAATGACTTCCCGCTTATGCCAATTTATCCGGTTGGAGTACCAAGGGTCGTTATCGTGCCCTTGTTGTGCTACTAAACATGTTTGCAATGGTTATACAATGGGAAGAAGTTCTCTTACATGGGGCATCGTCGGTGGTTACCGGAAAATCATAGATTTAGATTTCGAGTTCGAATTTGTGATCTTGAAGAGTTCGTGAGAAGCTCATTCGCAGACAAGTGGATCTGAAATCTTGTTAATGTTGGAAGATATGAATTTTAGTTATGGGAAGATGAATCAACCGGTAAACACGCAAAGAAATAGAAGATCAAATGATGAAGCTAATGATAACTCCGATGAAGAGGATAATCCTAATGAGGCGGACTTGTGGAAGAAAAGAAGTATTTTTTTTGAGTTGCCTTATTGGGAGTACCACCTTTTACGACACAATCTTGATGTTATGCATATTGAGAAAAATGTATGCGAGAACATTGTCTGTACAATTTTGAATGTAGACGGAAAATCAAAAGACAATCTTCAGAGTCGACTTGATTTAGTTCGGATGGAATTCGACGATCTTCATCCGAATCCACTTAGAATGGTAAATATCGGTTTCGCCTTCTATTTTCTCAATGTCGAAGACAGAGAAAGAAGTGTTCTACATGGTGTTGAAGGATATAAAGGTTCCAGATGCGTATGCATCAAATATATCTCGATGTGTTAGTGTTAAAGATCGAAGACTATATTCGCTAAAATCACATGACTATCACATCTTGATGCAAGATTTACTGCCAGTTGCTCTACGATGTTGTATTTCCAAGAAGGTGACGTCTTGTATAATTGAACTATCCAATATAATGAAAGCCATTTGTGGCAAAGTTTTAGATGTTCAAGAACTTCATAAGGTACATGATCGAGCCGCTTTAACTTTATGCAACATGGAGAAAATCTTCCCACCTTCCTTCTTACTATTATGGTTCACTTGATAATCCATCTCCCGCGTGAAGCAATTCTTGGCGGACCCGTTTTCTATCGATGGATGTATCCCATAGAAAGGTGTTAATTACAATTTTTAAAATTTTCCTTTGTTCACATATGACTTTAGTTACAACTTTTGATAATGTTGTATATCGTGTTTAGGTTCCTGCCCAAATTAAAGTCTTATTGCCGTAACAAGCGTTATCCAGAAGGATCGATTGCTGAAGGCTACTTGGCAGAGGAATGTATGACCTTCTGTTCAAGATATTTGGAAGATGTTGAAACACGGTTGAAAGACCTAATAGAAATGCTGGACTCACGGATCATAACTTTGCCGACAATTATTTGTTCCAAAGTTTTGGAGAACCAATCGGTAAAGTTGAAATTGCAGAATTAGATGATTTATCGTGGGTACAAGCACATCGATATGTTCTGTTTCACCACGAATCAATGGAACCTTTACGCAAGTAAGTTCTAGAAATTTGATAAATATTCCTCATTTAAAAATTGTTTATAGTCTAACAAATGAACATTTTTTAACATAGTGAGTACAAACAAATATTGAGATCTCGTTCGCGCTCCAGAAGAACACAACATCGAGATATCAATAAGTTGTTTCTGAGAATATTTTCATGAATGGTTAAGCCAAATGGTATGTAATTGAGCTTTCACCGACAAATAATAATATTTGTTCAAAACATTTTAATTACTCGGTTTACTTTCCATTCAATAGGTTTGGAGTGGGAAGAACGTCACCGACGAAGTTAAATGGCTTTCCCAAGGTCCAAATCGGTGGTTAAAAGATATAGTGCGTTCCTCATAAACGGATTGATTTCATACAAAATATCGCGAGATTGAGGAGAACGCAAAATTGTGGAATAGTTGTTAATTCCTCAATTACAAGTTATGCTAGTGCTAGGGACAATAATCTGTGGAGGAAATGTGGAATATTTTGGACTTCTTCGACATAATTGAGTTGGATTACTACGGCAAATGGAAAGTTGTCTTATTTCGAGGTGATTGGGCAGATGTTAATACTGCACGTGGAATCAAGCAAGATCAGTTTGGTTTCACAATGGTAAACTTCGTTCGATTGATTCACACAGGACAACAATTGATTGATGAGCCTATGTATTTCCTTCTCAAGTCAAACAAGTTTTTTACTCAAAAGATCCAACTGATGAGGGTTGGTACGTTGTACTCCGTAACATCCCTAGAGACTTGTTTGACATGGGCAGTGGAAGTAGAGATGACATTGACGACAGAACACAAACTTTACCATTTCGAGCGTAACTTAAACGAAAACATCCTAGTACTAGTACACAATTTGGATGGGTCCGCCAGATACGGATGAAGATATTTATGAATTATAATGTAGTAAGCTTTTACGATTATATATGTATATATTTCTGAATGATGATATTTCAACTATTTTATATGTGATATTATTGTTGTAATTGTATACTATGTTTTCAACTAATTTATTTGTATTGCGGATAAAATGCCTAGAAGAAAAATGCGATCGCACCGCATTGTTCAAGGTACTCAAACTCATGGAAACAAACAAAGACCTGAACAACAGATCGCTATTGGATCTTGAATGTTCGGTTACACGAGGAACCTATAGAAGATCAAAGTAATTTAACATTTAATTTACATGTGTGTTGACTTCTTCTTTGTTTTTTTTTAAATTTCGTATATTACAATACTTTTATTTTTCAGATGAAACTGGTGGGACTCGGAGAGTTCGCGGACGTACAGTACTGAGCGATTTATACGACCTAGATCCAGTCGAGTGTGTCCAAGTATCCAGTAATAGCTTTGGTCAGCCTGTTGGATCAGAAGCCCGCCTTTTAGCAGGATACATGGGCATTCTAGCACGGAATGCAAATATGTTGCCAATTAACTTCGAGTCATGGCATAAAGTGCCCGAGAGTAACAAGAACCAAGCTCTCGATAACATTATGGTAACAAAACGTGTATGTCATTTATAATACTTGGGTTTAAGTTTCATTTACAATTACTTTCTTAAATTGTGTTTTTTGTAGGCGAGATTTGCTCTAGAGGTCTCCGATGCTTATGTAAAGAAGGCATTGGGAAAAAGATGGAGAGACCATAAGAGCACTTTAAAGAAAGAATATTTTAAGACAAAAACAACACTCGACGAGAGTACAAAATGTCCCGCCGGGAATGCTGAGGTACCAGTGGGAAGAGGTCGTTAGATTTTGGACTTCGAAGAAAGGAGAGGTATGTGTAACTTATAAAATTTTGTAATTATTTTGGTGTATAGTATTTCCTAATTAACGTACTAATAATTTCATAATGTAGGATCGTGAAAAAGTTGGAAAACAAAGTAGGCGACAACAAAAATTCACTCACACAATTTGGGTTGAAAAGTTTTGCGTGTGTAGCTCATGCAGAGGTATTTTGAATTTTTAATATTGGCGAGATATTTAATACTTTCTATCAATTAATATTTTTACTATTGTATTGTAGGAGGCGTCGTCCGGTCAAAAAGTGGACGACTTCAACTTTTGACATTACACATATGAAGAAAGATGGTAACCCTATGACTCCTGAAGCTGCAGAAATTATGGTACGTTTGCTTAATACAATTTCACTTGTTTTAATTATTTATAGTGTTTACTTTCTAATTATTTATTTCATTTATTGTAATACAAATATTGTTAAGTTATGTTGCATTCAGTTTTTTAATATATATTGCGTTCCTAACTATGTGATTTATTTTTTAGGAAAAATTAAAGGATAAAAAGGCAGAGTACGAAGCGATTGCTTCCAGTGATAGTTCTGTTCATATTGACGACATTGATAACCGGATTATCACTGAATTTTTGGGTCCTGAAAGGTATGGTCGGGTTCGATTTCAAGGATCTTTTGTTAACCCATCCCAATATTTTGGATCTAGCTCGCAACAATATATGCCTTCGGGGAGTCGAGCTGAAGTTGAAGTTCAGAGGTTAAGAGACCAGATGGCTCAGATGCAAGCGACAACAGCTGAGCAAATTACACAACTTAAAGCGGAGGCAACATCGAGAGAAGCTGATGTTCAAAGAAGATATGAAGAAATCCAGCTACAACTTAAAGCAGATGCAGCAGCGAGAGAAGCTGAGGTTCAACGAAAGTATGAAGAACTCCAATGACTTAAAGCAGATCTGGCGAGAAAGAAGCAGAGGCGGCGGCGAGAGAAATGCAGTTTGCTAAGAGGGAAGCAGAGGCTAAAGCGAGGAAGTAGAGGCTGAATGAGGAAGCAGAGCAGCGTCAAAAGTTCGATGAACTCCAGCAGCAGCTCCAGAGTATGATGAAGATGTTTCAGTAGTCGCAACCGTCGCCGTCTTAGACATCGTGTAAATATACTTCAATTTTTACTTTGAATTATCATTTTAACTTTTAACATTTTTGTACGAATAATACGGATTTTATAATATTTATTGATATTTATTATATTATTTGTTTAATATATAGATTTATTACTTTTGGCTGGTTTAGATATGATTTCTTCTGATTTGTTTTTTTACAGGAGGGCTGAAAATATATAAAAATTTATTTTACAAATCTGCCAAATTTAGTGGCGTTTTTAAAAAAACGCCACTAAAGGTGTTAGTCTTTAGCGGCGTTTTTTGGTATAAGCGCCGCTATAGACTAGGGTCTTTAGCGGCATTTTTGGTAAAAGCGCCGCTATAGATCAGGGTCTTTAGTGGCGTTTGTGACCGAAGCGCCGCTATAGATCAGGGTCTATTGCGACGTTTGTGGGAAAAGCACCGCTAAAGACCCTGATCTATAGCGTTTGGTCACAAACGCCACTAAAGACCCTGATCTATAGCGGCACTTTTTAGAACGCCGCTAAAGACCCTAGTCTATAGCGGCGCTTATACCAAAAACGCCGTTAAAGGTATTACTCTTCAGCGGCGCTTCTACTAAAGCGCCGGTAAAGCTCTTACTCTTCAGCGGCGTTTGTGATATAAGCGCCGCTATAGACTAGGGTCTTTAGCGGCGCAATCTTTAGCGGCTTCTGTTGCGGCGCTTTAATAGTTTCTGCGACGCTAAAAAGCGCCGCTAAAGGCCTAAAAAAGTGCCGCTAAAAGCCTGTTTTGGTGTAGTGGTGGGAAGACTCCTCATCACAATGTTGACACCGTCAATTTCTTCCTAAGATCATCACGTCGTCATGATAAGAGGAAACTCCTCGTCACGATGTCGAGTGCTTTCTCGGCCTTGGCAGCTTCATTGTTCTATTGGGCTCCCTTGTCTCGTGTCCCGATCATCATCCATTGTATTCTTGGACCTAAATTGACATCCTACACACTTAAATAGCCGAATAGTCACTTACGAGGCTCGAGTCGGCCTTACGGGTCATCGAAACGGTAAAAAATGCGTAAAAACGCTTATTTTATTAATATTTAGTTACTAACCTCCTAATATTGAAAATATAATAATTAATATTAAAATACCAAGAAAGCAAACTCATTAAGTGCAGAAATGACCTAAAATAACAACTACATTTGATGTCAGGTCAAGTTCAAGTGTATACATAAAATTTTGATTTTGATTCAATTGTATACTTCTAAAGAAATAATACATCAATTTATTTTTATATTTGATAAATGTAATTTATTGCATATGCAATAATGGTAATTTATCGGTAATTGTATTAGTAATTTATGAAAAATAAATCAAATTAGAATTTCATATATAAAATTATACAAAAAATCAAAATTTATGTATACCATTACACATTTGACCAAATTTCATATATTTATCCCAAAATATTAAAGTCATGGTACCCAATTCAATTCAATGGTGTAAAGGACTTAAAACCAAAATTGCAGGAAAATTCTACCAAACTAATAAATATGCACAAAATTAGGTCTATTAGTGTAATTCCAATTTTCTTATATCTACTCTCAAATTAGAACCTGGCAACTCATTCCCTTTCATTTATAAAAGAAAAATTGCAATGAAGAAAAGATGGGCCAAAAGCAATCAATCTCAATAATTGAATGAGCAGCCTTAAAAGTCACCTTGTGTTTTTAATTTTTAATTTTTACAAAATGGTCTAACTTGTTTTAAAATGCTAACTAGTTAAGAAAATAAAGAAAATAATTTAATGTAAGTATTCATTTTATATAAAAATACAAATTTGTGTGTATATAGAATACATAAAAACTTAACATATTTTGAAATATAAATAATTTTAACATAATTATATTTTATTTTTCATAATGTATTACTAATTAAAATATAAATATCTATATTATTAATAAAACCCATAGCTAAGTTGTTGTCACGAGTCACCAGGCACTAACTCGATTAGGAAAAAATATAAAATGACATTACGTATTTAAAATAAGTTATATTATTTGAAGGTACTTTAATCTTTTAATTTTAAAAATAAAATATATACATATGATGGGATTTGAACCCATGCCAAGTACATTAAAAAACTTCAAAATTTTCACTCAATTAAAATTTTATTTTAATTTTATTATGCACATTTTAATTGTATATCTATACTATTAATTAAACCTGTGACAAAGTTGATGCCACGGGTTAATCGGAAATTACTTTAATGTTCCTCACATATAAAATAATTTATATTATTTGGGGCACTTTAGGTGTGTTTTTTTTTTAGTTTAACAAAACTAATAAAAATAAAGATATAGATATGGTGAGATTGGAACTCACATAAATTGGATTGGTGAAATGCTACATTTACCACTCAATCAAAACATCATTTTGATATATTTTATACATTTTATTTTGATATGTAGTTAATTGAGTTGGTGTCACAAATAAACTTGACACTAACTCATGATTGATGACAAAACTATGATAAACAATTATAGTGCATTTAGTATTGTTAATTTGACGTATTTATGTGTTTAAATTTTGTTCACTCATAATTTAATTTAAGTCTTTTTTTAATATTGTGCATATTTCATGTGTTATATGATTAGTTAGTTTCAAAATGTTTTATTATTTATTATATGTTATTTTTAAATACATATCTATATTGTATGTGTCATAATTTTCCTTTATATAAATGCAATTAATAATATTATTTTATTTATTTTATTTTAATGTGTGAAATCCTCCTCTTTTATTTTTAAATTATATAATTAGGCGAGGTAATACTTGACACGAAAAATTTATAGAAATTTTCCTTTAACTAAAGTTTTACCCCATTAAATTCTTTTGGTAAAGGTTTAATGAGACAACTTATTGTGAGAGGTTGTGTACTCTATTTCTTTCACTAAAATTTTTTCCCACGGAGTTTTTCTTATTAAGGTTTTAATGAAACATATTTTCTTTGATGGATGTTCATAGAGGAGTTCTATAAATATTTCATAAGTGAATATTCTTCCAACTCTTATAACCCCATAATTATATAAATGACCTTTCAACTCCTAAAACTCTCATTATTTCACGTGTCCATTTCAAACAAAACAAAAAACTTATTTGCCTAAGAGTGTGTTTGATAAATTGAAAATTGAAGTGTTGAAAACTTACGTATGGAATTTTGAATTTTAGAAGCCTTGAATTTATATTATAAAATTCTTTAATACATTAGTCAAAATTAAGTCTTGAATATAATTATTTTGTTTAATAATATATAGTAAATTTTGATTTTGAAAATTCATTATTTCATTATTTTAATCTTCTTAATATGGTATTATTTATTTTATTTTGAATAGCTTTGGATAAAAGTTAAAGATAATTTTAATATTTTAATATTTAATAAAATGAGGAAATAATTTGTTTCAAAAATAAAATTTTGAAAAATAGAATCAAATTAATATTTCCAGCATTAAGTGTAATTATCTACTTACTTATCCTATTCAATACTTTTTTGATTGAATCTTTTTTAAGTAAAAAGTTAATATAATTATCAAACACAACTAAAAAAAAAAAACACACATTAAATTATAATTAATTCCTACTTGCCTTAAAAATAAATCCCTACTTTGTTAGTGTTATACCTTCACCACAAACCCCAATATTTGCCCATTGTGAAACCCAACACGTGTTCTCTAGCGAAGTCGGCTCTTCAACGAACCACACGTATCCAACTCGCTAAGTTGTGAACCTTAATCCGACAAACCTCATATACTGCACACCTTCGTCAATCATATGTGAGGTACACATGAGAAAGCTTAGTCATTACTTACCAACTGTCCTAAGACGTCATATCCTAAGACGTTACATCACCACTACTAGAGGATTAAATCAGATCACCATGTCAATAGTTCCCAGGTACATAGATAGTCCTATTCCCCACTATAAAAGAGCCCATGCAATAGCTCATAGGACTCATGAACACCTCCTATATCTTTTTTGTAACACCCCAAACTCGGTCTAGACGTTATAGCTGAATCCGGGAGTGTTGCGAAGAAGAGTTTTGAAATTGTTTTTATTTCGACAAACACCTTATAAAGTTACTTGTTATAAAATGTCCAAATTTTACAAAACATATTAATTTACTTGTTTATTATCGAAACTTTCATGAGTTTATTCATTCACCAAAACATAATTTGCAGCGAAAATCTTAAAAGTCATTATATTTAAGAATTCGCAAATCTAGATCCGCTAATTGTTCTCGAATAGCACCTGCTCCGGTAGAAATTTCGCGACTTTGAAATGTATCGAAACCTTGGGTAGTAAAAAAAAGTGGGATATTGTATTTCCAGGATTGAATTTCATATTCGAATGAACCTCGTAATCGTAAGAAAGTAGGTTTTTTAGTGATGGGCCTAGCAAAAGAAAAATTAGGATAGGGCCCTACGGGATCCCCCCTCAAAATCGGACATGAGAGTTTCCTCTCATCCGGCTCAAGTAGTTACACCAAATAAAGATAAAGTAAATGAGTTCTCGCTTTCAAATTCTAGAACCCCAAAAAAAGGTCTACTCTTTACTCAAGTTCCAAGAAACATTTCATTGATTGATTCTTCTTTTATTGATTTATTGATTTAGATTTTCTTAATTCTTTATTCAATTCAAAATTAGGACATAAATGAAATGTGAAATTCTTGAGTAGTCTACTTCCCCTCGAATGCTGAATCCTCTTAAATTAAAATTAAAGGAGTGTCATAAGGGATTTACTTGTCTATGTACCCTTTCATTCTTAAGTCAAAGGATCGAGAAACTCAACAACGCCACTATTCTTGAACAACTTGGAGCCAGGCTTTCCTTTCGCACTATTACGGATACAAAAATAATGGAAAAAGTTGGATTCAATTATCAACTGCTCCTATCGAAAATAGGATTGACTACGGATTCGAGCCATATACACATGGTTTCATAAAATCGTACAATTCTCCCAATCTAAATCAAGCAGGTTTTACATGAAGAAGGTTTGCCTCAGCATGTTCTATTCGATACGAGTAGGAGAAGCGGTATTCTTAAAAAAATAGAAAAATCAGAACTAAGTCAAGATGATACGGATCAGCCCCTTCTTCTTGCGCCAAAGATCTTACCATTTCCCAGTTCGTGTTTCTAGAAAAACCTTTGTTTGCGTAAAACTGTCATTTTCATAAATCGTTTCAACAACAATAAAGGATAGAAACCAATCAAAACCAAAACCAACAGTTAAAACCATACAGTCCAGAGAGTCCCAAAAATTACAACTTTCAAATAAATCCAAAATTTTAAAAATACCGAAACTTAAAGGCAGTTTTATCTAGTGGTCACCGCTGAGCCGTCATCGAACCAACCTACCTAAGTCCAAGGGTTACCTGTACATAACAGACAAATAGATGTGAGTTTTCATAAACTCAATGTGTAACCCAACAGAGATAGTCATGAAACATACAGAGAATCACATGTGCAGACAGATACAGATTTGGACCTAAGTCCTTAACAGATACAGATATCAGAATCAAATAAATAGAACAGATAAATAGAATCTTATCCCATCCTCTACACACCATCTCTGACCATCTCATCACACCATGTGAGGTTAAAAACACCCACCCATCCCTACACACCATATAGTGTCGATGCGACACATAACAGAATAATATGCAGTCAAGCTGCCAAAATATAGGCGAAAGGTCACCGTACAGATCATTTCCTTCGCATATACAACTCCCACCCCAAACACAGATACAAAATTAATAGATTTAACATGCTTAACATGCTCGTATACAGATAACATAATACTTACACAACTCCCACCCCAAACACAGATACAGAATTAATAGATTTAACATGCTTAACATGCTCGTATACAGATAACATAATATTTAAATAGTACGATCAGACATACATATTCAATTTTTTACTCAGATCAGACTATCAGAATATCAGATCACATGAAAAAGGGTTTGATTAGCCCTTACCGACCTTATGGTAGGCTCACAGTCGATCGGATCAACCCGTGAAACCTTAGGAAAAATTCTAGAATCTTAGGCCCACACGACTAGATTGGCCTTAACTGTGTGGCCCACACGGCCTGGCCCAAAACCCACATGCCTGTGTGGCATGTCCATGTGGGCCCATACGCCCAACCTGGCCTAGCCCGTGTGGCCCACATGGCCACACCTTTGCCGTCACACTGCTGTGTCTCACACACGGCCTCACCTTCGACAGTCACACAGCCGTGTGTCGCACAAGGCCAGCCACACGCCCGTGTGGCATCGACAGACCAAATTTTTGGCTTTCGTCGAACCTCATTTTCTCGTGTTTTAGGTACACACCTAGTATGGTTTTGATACGAAAGCAATCTCGAGCCCTTTCAAACCTAAAAACTAGTACCCCAAACACCGATTTAGCAACCAAAATACAAATTCACGATAGGAATTCAACAATGCCCAAGAACTCACCGTCGATGATAAACCCCCATTAACATGTACTAAGCCGTTGAAGTGTAATTTTTCGCCTCACATCCTTCACCTAATCACAGATTTCATCGATTAATCACCAATTAATGGCTACCATTTAACATCGCTAACATCTCACAAACCAAACGTTAACGACAAACGAAGTTCTACTTACCAAGCTGATTAAAGAACTTGACAATTCCAGTAGCATGATTGAATGACAGGCTCACAAACAAAATCGAAGAAGAACGAAGCAAAGATTTATAGAGAAGGGGAAAAATGTCAGTAAGGGAAAAGAAGGGAAAAGACAACTTCAGAAAATTGAAGAAACTAACGTCAGAGGGAATTTGGGAAGAGAGAGAAAAATAATAAAAAATTAAAAACAAAAAACAAATAGAATCCCACAATCCCCCAAATTTAGGCATAATCTCCTACTAACCCAATTCCAACTACCCACTCTCTTATCCACTTACACTGACTTCCAAACACATCCAAACTTTCTTAGACAACTGAGACAAAAATTAATATTTACGCTCACACAAGGATTCGAACACACGACCTCCAGCAAGCTAACTTCGATATGAGTTTACAAACAATATAACATAAGCCTACTCAGCAGGAATAAGGCTAGGATAAAAAAATAATAGAATTTGCCAAAAGTAATACTTAAACCTAAGGCCTCATATACACACGCTCAGAACACCTAACCACTAAAGTAAATACATATTTTACGTCAAAATTTACAGAAACAGAAATAAATTATTTAGGGCGTTACATTACTCCTCTCCTCCAAAACTTCTTACTAGAAAACCTCCTACTTCAGTGGCCAAAATAAAAGTTTCTGTATCAAATTGCACATTGAAATAAAGTTCATGTATAAATTTAAAATTTATCCCTAAATTTTTATTCAAAAATATGTATATACCTACTAAATGAAATTAACTTACAGATTTAGATACTTACCAAACTTCATCAATTTTTTTTCTAATTTTCACACTTTCCTTCCATTCTTCATGTATTCAAATGAGATGGAAGCTTGACAAAGAGAGGGAATGCAATTGTGTACCCTCATTTACAAGTGACTCCACTAACTGAAATCTGAATTCAAACATAGCGGGTTCATTAAACTTGCATGGTGTTACTAAGACCTTTGATAAGCGTTTTAAGATATGGTTGAAACAGTACAAGGTGCGAGGTAGAGCAATTAAGCAGCAAATAAGTCACTATAAAGATACATCGATTAATCATAAATCTTCCTAGCCATAAGGATAAGATCATTTTTTTTTAGCACAGCAAGACCAGGTACGGCATCAAAGTCCAAATCTTCTTTATTCATCCCAGTTGGCATTTCCCAATCAAACTTGTAAAGAAGATTAGCAAGGGCAAGCTCTACTTCTGCAACTCCTATACGCATTCCTGGGCAAACCCTTCTACCCGCACCAAACGGTAAGAACTCAAAGTTCAGTCCTTTGTAGTCAATGGAGTTGCCAAGGAACCTTTCAGGGCAAAACTCTTCTGGGTTTTTCCAAACTTTGGGATCTCTTCCTATTGCCCATGCATTCACATACACTAAGGTTTTAGCAGGTATTTGATACCCACCTATGTTGCAGTTTCTGAGTGTTTCTCGTGGCAATAACATTGGAGCTGTTGGATGCAGTCTAAATGTTTCTTTTACAACAGCTTTTAGGTAAGTTAAAGCCTGAACGTCATCTTCATTTATAAATCCCTTTTTTCCAACCAAATCCCTTACTTCCGCTTGAGCTTTCTTCAAACATTTTGGGTTTTTCATCAGGGCACTCATGACCCAAATCACAGTGGCTGCGGTTGTGTTAGTTCCAGCAATAAACACGTTCTGCATAACAAAAAAAGTAAAAGAAAAAAAAAACCATGGTTATGTTATATATGTGCATAAAGTGTGAAGCTAATGATAAAAAAAAAAAAAAAAGGTGAAGATGAGATGACCATAAGAATAGCTTTTATATGATCTATGGTAAGATCAAATGGAAAATTACGATCCATCCTTATTCGTAGTAACACGTCAAGTAGGTCTTCTTCCTGTGGTACTAGCCTATTCGGATCGAGATGTTCATCAATGAGTTGTTGGTAGAAGGTATCAAGTTCTTTGAAAGCCTTTTCAAGACGAGTGAGAAACCCAGTGAATCTATCTACCCAACCCATGAAAGGAAAATAATCAGAGAAACTAAAGGATGACAACATGGCTTCACTTTCTTTGTGCACCTCATTGACCCTGCTTCTTTCAGCTCCATCATCGTATCTCTTTCCGAATCCTATTCTGCAAATTATTGAACGTGAAAGGCACATCATTGCCTCACTCAAGTTGACAGGCTGAGAATCAACCGATAATTGAAATATTTTTTCGACCAGGCGACCTACTTCGTCTTCTCGGATGGGACGATACTTTTGCACCCTGCTAAAGAGATGTACAACACAAAGTTTCCTCATCTCCTTCAAATAGTCCGTGTATGGTGAAAAAGCCAAATCCAAGGCGTTGTAAGATAATCTCGTAGCACCACGTAGTCTAGGCCTGCTGCAAAAGTCGAGGTCATGGGGTTTCAAAACCGCTTCAGCCATTTTTGCTGAAGAAACAACAAGGGTTGGCTTAAATCCAAATCGCAAGGACATAAGAGGACCATAGTTTTGAGAGAGTTTCCAAAGGAAAATATGAGGGAGGAGTGAGTTATCAAGCATCAGCATATGTAAGTGACCAATGAAGGGAAGACCTGGAGGGCCTGGGGGAAGATGATTAAAATTGCCATTGTTGTTAATGCTATGTTTTAGCAGGATTATGAAGAGGAAGAAGGGGAGAGCTAGAAGAAATATCATAAATAGTGCAATTGCCATTCTGTTCCACTCAATCTGTTTGAAACTTTAGGGAAAGATTTACAATTAGAATAGCATGTATTTAACTCTTTGGCTTTTCATGGGCATTGGTTTATGTGGTGGATTAGAAATCCATTTTACTAGTATTAAATTTTTATTAAGTTTGATGTCACTAAAATTATTAAAATATTTTTTATATATAAAAGAGTGATAAATATTAATATAATGGTATTTTTATATTTTTAATAAAATAAGAAAAACAGATGAATTTTAAGCATGACTATTTTAATCAAAATTTAACTTAATTTTAAGATAAAATTTTATAGATATATCTTTTACATAAATATGTTTTCCAATAATGAGTGTTTCAACTCAACAATGACTTATATATCAAATAAAGGTAAAAATGTCATCTACTATAAAAGAAAAAGTAATTTAAAAATAACCACGGTTGTAGGTAGAAATGCCGTTAGTCATTAATCTAGTTTTAACCAGGGTCAACGTTAAATCTTAAAACTTAATTTGTTTTAAATTTCAAAGATAAATATTAAAATTCTACATAAATTTTGATTGTAGTTCATGTGTATAAATAAAACTTTAATTTTGATTCATCTCATACACTTTAAGTAAATAAATACATTAATTTCTTTTATATTTGATAAATATAATTTATTGCATATGCAATAATTGTGTTAATAATTTATAAAAAATAAATCAAATTAGAATTTTATATATAAAATTGTACAAAATAAAAATCATATCTTATTATAACCAAAATTCTTTATCTCAAAATGTTGAAGTCATGGTAACCAATTGAATGGTGTAAAGGACCTAAAACCAAAATTGCACAAAAGTCTACTAAACTAATAAATATGCACAAAAAGCCTATTAAGCTATTAGTTTAGTAATAAAATACTTGTTTAATTCCAATTTTCTTATATCTACTCTCAAATTGTAACCTGGCAACTCATTCCCTTTCACTTATATATATATATATATATATATATATATGTAAGTGCAATTAAGGAAAGTTGGGCCAAAAGCAATCAATCTCAATAATTGAACTATGAGCAGCCCTAAAAGTCACCTTGTGTGTGTGTTTTTTTTAATTTTACAAAATGGTCTAACTTGTTTTTAAATGCTAACTATTTTAAAAAATAAAAATAATTAATTTAATTTTAAGTATTAATTTTATATAAAAATACAAATTTGTGTGTATATAGAATACATATAAATTATGATTTTTGTTTTAAAGTATTGAATATAATTATTTGTTTAATAATATATTAAATTTTGGTTTTGAAATTTTATTATTTTATTATTTTAATTTTATTAATATGGTATTATTTATTTTATTTTGAATAGTATTGGATAAAAGTTAAGATAACAATTTGAATATTTTAATTTTTAATAAAATGAGGAAACAATTTGTTTCAAAAATAAGATTTTGAAAAATAAAATCAAATTAATATTTTCAACATTAAATGATAAGTAACTATCTACTTACTTATTCTATTCAACACTTTTTTTTGTTGAGTTTTTTAAGTAAAAAGTTAATATGGTTATCAAACACAATTAAAAAATTAAATGTTGAAAATTTCTATTTTCAATGCAATGAAAATTTTCAATGGTTTATTAAACACACATTAAATTAGAATTAATTCCCACTTCTCTCGAAAATAAATTCCCACTTCATTAGTGTTATACCTACATTGCAAACCCCAATACGTGTCCCCTATGAAACCCAACAAGTGTTTTTCAGCAGAGTCAACTCTTCAGCGAACCACATGTATCCAAATCACTAAGTTGTGAACCTTAATTCGACGCACCTCATCTACGACGCACCTTCGTCGAGCATATGTGAGGTACATGTGGGAAACCTCAGTTGTTGCTTACTAATTGTCGTAAGGGCTAAGACTTCATATCCTAGGATGTTACATTACCACTGCCACTAGAGGATTAAATTGGATCACCATGTCAGTAGTTCCTAGACACGTAAATAGTCTTGTTTGTTGGATCTGGTGCCCTAAGTGTAGTATTTTTGTCTAAGTACACTTGTAGTTTTTTGAACAGGTTGATTAATAAAATTATTCATGAATTACATTAATACTTTATATTATTTTCCTTAAACGGTTTTTACACGCAAAGCAAAATAGAAACAACTATTGCTCACTGGTTGTCTAATGTTTAACTAATACTGAGCGGTATTACGTGGTCGGATCGTAATACAGAAGGACATGTATTAGTAGACGAACCTAAACATGTCCTTAGTCTAATTGGAAATGAGAAAACCAATTGAAAGACTAATATGTTGTCTATCAAGCCCAATTGGGGAGATGCTTTGTCTTGGGCATCAGAGCGAATGACTCCTAGAAGATAGAGACAAAGATGTGACTGACTAGACTGACAGTACATAGGACATGACCCAAGCATGATAGGTCCTAAATCCGTTTATGGATTTATTCACTTATGACGTTCATAGTGTGGTATACCTAAATCCTGAGTGGATGACGAACTATGTATGCGAGACTCATACACTTTAATATAAGTAAAAGCCTAAGTTTGAATAGATAAGGAACTGAAAGTTGGTGCGTTGGGTGTACAACTTCTACAGTATGTACTGTCATTCACAATAGTGGGATTCATAGCCTGAGATATGGGTAAATGATATCATCTCATTGGCGTTACATGGTTGATGAAAAGTAAACGTGTCCACGAGTCGTTCATCTTTATGATGAATGACTTGATTACTATTCGATAGTAATTAACTTTTCATGAAAGAAGATGTAATGGTTACCATGAGATAAAACAAAATCATATTGGGAGAACGAATATTATCCCAAAGAGGTCAAGGATATCTTATGAGCGTAAGACACTTATAACAAGGTCATTAGACAAGCACTGAGTAGTTGCTTTCATAATGATATGTCGTTAGGGAGAGCTCAATCACGATACTATAGTGAAATAAATTTGTGACTAAATGAGTTTATAATTAATAGGCAAAACCTAGAATTTAATTATAAATCATTTGAGCCCTAATTACATATGTCCAATCGGTCCCTCCTCTAACTCGTTGAAACTCGAAATGAATTGCGTGTTTTAATAGAAATGAATGGAATGAATAGAAAAAAGAAATGAGAAACATTCAGGAATGATTATGGTTTTTTTCTGAAATGGAGAAATGGAATCATTTGAAAATGAATGTAGGTTTCCAAAGTGGAAATGGAAATGGAAATGATCAATTTGCAATTCTATATGGATTACCTAAAAATAATCGGATAAGTTTATTTTTTTTAGCTATTTAAAGCTCAAAATGAAAATTAACCATTCAGTCATAGTGAACATGTTGAGTTGTCAAATATTAAACATATTTTCTCAAAATTTTACCAGTGGTAAAATTATCAAAAATTTATCGGAGGTAAAATTGTTAAAATTTTATTGGGGGTAAAATAGGGATGAGAAAAATGTTTAATATAGAATATTAAAATTTATTTTGGAAGATAGAAAAACCGAATCGAGTTGGATCACATTACAGAGTATTGGGTCAAAAAATCTAGAAAGTACTCGTAATTGAACCCGATGTGAGAGAGGCCCCAAATCCCTTATTTAACATGAAGGGAGTGACAACCCCAGTAGGAATGCTATGGTGTGCTATTCACCCCACTCTTACTCTAAGTAGGAAGTTGTTTTTTATTTGAAATAAACCACTACAACTCGACAAGAGTTCTACCTTCTCTTCCTATAACTAGATGACACATGTAGAGCTATTTACACAACTTTGAGAGATTGTTACTCTGCCGAAAAGTACAGAGAATTTATTTTTAACTATTTAATATATTTTCCCAGAATAACAATTCTACCAGTTTCTATTAAGAAGAGAGAATTTTCGTTTCACCCCAAATAAAAGACAAAACTTTTTCTAGTTGTGTTTTGATTTAATTGGTTAAACCCACACTCGAAGTAGTTTGTGGTACGAGAATAGTGGAGAAGATTGTTGGTTGAAAGTCAAAAACAATGAACGTCTGCTAAGCCAAAAATACATGCATGAATTCGATTAGAGTTTATTGTTATAAATATCACAAACTGGATCAGTTTTTAAAATTTTAATTTTTTGCTGTACAAGAAAACTGTTTTCAAATCGGATTTTCTCCAACACTATTCCCCACTATAAAAGAGCCCACACAATAGCTCATAGGGCTCATGAACACCCCCTATGTCTTCTTCCTCTCCTCCAAAGCTCTCTTACCAGAAAACCTCTTACTTTAGTGGGCTTCTGCTTCTCAACAAGTGAATTATTACTCTAACCTACATCTCTCTTCCCTATTAATCTGACCGGTTAACAATTAGTGTGGTGAGTGTGTAGCACAATGGCCAATCCATATACCAGTAATCCTCTCAATACTGAGTTTGATCCTATCAATGATCCTCCAATTCAAGATATCTAAAGAGACACAACCCAAACCTAGATGACTCAAACTCAAGACCCCATACATGTCAAGCAAAACCTTAATTAATAAAATCAAGCCAATCCTAACCCACACACCAACAAAATCCCTATCAATATAACCCATATAAAGAATTCTATCAATACCCCCTTGTGGAATTATAATCCAACGACCCAACACCATACTAGAGCATCATCGATTGATCAAAGCTCATGGCATCACCAATCAAGAAATCAATAGTATGTTGACATGCAAGAGAGATTGAAAGATATGGAGGAATAACCATCTTCACAGAAGAGAAGGTACGAAGAGCAGAAAAAAAATCATTTAGGAGCAAATGGATAAGAAGAGGCAAGCAGAAAAACTGATGAGCCAACATATCCAACAAATGTGTGATATATCATTAGAAAAAGTGGTTCCAATTGTTTTTTTACGAAGATAATGCAAAATGAATATGTCAACTAAAAGGAGGGTACATCAAAAGAGACAGAATGAAACATATTTCATCAAAATTCTTCTTCACTAGTGACCTTTGGAAGAAAGTATAGATGTTCAAAAAATTCATTCATGTGAAACTTTGACATATTTGTTCACTAAGGCACTGTCAAATAACACATTTAAGAAGTCTCACTTGGTTTTAAGATAAATTTTTTATAAATATATGTTTTTACATAGACTTTTTTCAACTATGTCGTGGGTATGTCATAATCTAATATTTGTTTATTTATCTATATTCATACTATTATAAAATGTTTGGTTGAATTTAGTATCATTTGATTTATCGATATCAACTCAATAATGAAATGATGAAGAAAATCAAATTTTAATCATAATAAACTTATCAAGTAAAGTTAAAAATTTCATTAAAAATGACCACACAAGGAAAAAGGGTAAAGGAAACTGGTTTATACCAGAATAGAAGGTTACAAGTTATGGTGCCCAGAAACGTGAAAGATAATTGTCAGTAGAGATATTACTTTTGATAAAACATCGTTGATTATGCCTAAAAGGGTATCACCGGGTCAAAACAACATCGAAAAGTTGAGTGTTTCGAGCAACGTAGAGCCGAAAACAAAGCAAATGATGACATCACGACATCATGGAGCATGACGTCGCAATGGCACGACGAACAGGGGCAACATCCTGACAAGAAGAATCGTCACGTTGCGATGTCACATAAAAATTTTGAAATCGACGTTTCCTCGAGGCAGCAGAAGGTTTTTGAGGCTTCTCCATCCCAACTAGAGACCCTTCAAAATTATAAGTTAGCTTAGGATAGAGAAAGGCAAGAGATCAAACCACTACAAAAATACTAGCATTGGTTCAGCCGACCCTTCAAATTATTCAGAGGTAGTTCAGGCTTTTAATTCCAACAAGTGGCTCATTGCCATGGAAGAAGAGATGGAGTCTCTTCAAAAAAATGAGATACGACAGCTAGTTAAACCACCTACTAAAAAGAAAATAGTTGGTTGCAAGTGGGTGTTCAAAAAGAAAGAAAGTTCGGATCAAGGTGACACGAAATATAAGGCGAGATTGGTCGCAAAGGGTTACAATCAAGTGAAGGGAGTTGATTTTCATGATGTTTTCTCTCTAGTTGTGAAGCATACGTCCATTCGGGCACTGTTAGTTTTTATTGCATCAAACAATCTCGAGTTAGAGTAGTTATATGTGAAAACTACATTCCTTTATTGGGATTCGAATGAGGACATTTACATGAAACAACCTGAAGGCTTCAAGAATGAAGGTAAGGAAGACCATGTTTATCTTCTTCAGAAATCATTATGTGGCTTGAAGTAGTCTTCTCGGCAGCGGTACCAAAAGTTTGATTCCTTCATGTTAGGTATTGGTTTCGTTCAAAATAAGTACGACATTTGTGTTTATCTATAACGTTTAGATGATGGATCATTTATTTATTGCTTTATGTTGATGATATGTTAATTATGACTAATGATCCATTCGAAATTGAACAACTTAAAAATCATACTTAACTCTAAGTTTGAGATGAAGGATCTTGGTGCTGCCAAGAAAATTTTAGGGATGGAAATTTTGAGAGATTGACACTCCGAAAAGCTATTCCTGCCACAATAGAAATACATTGAAAGGATTCTCGAGTAGTTTGGAATGCAAGATTCTAAACCAGTTAGTACTCCCTTAGCTGCCCACTTCAAACTCACCAAAAAGCGAAGACGAAGAAAGATACATGTCCTCGGTTCCATATTCTAGTGCGTCCGGAAGCTTAATGTATGCAATGCTTTGTACTCGTCTCGATATTTCACATGTTGTTAGTGTAGTAAGTAGATATATGGCCAAGCCCAACAAATTACAATGGAAAGCTATTAAGTAGATTCTAAGATATTTAAAATGGACTTCCAGTACTTGTTTGGAATTTGAAAGATGTTTAGAAGGTCTAGTTAGCTATGTAGATTCAGATTATGTCGGAGACCTAGATAAAAGAAGATCTCTTACAAATTATCTGTTCACCTTCAAAAATTACACTATTAGTTAGAAAGCCACCCTTTAAGCCATCGTGGCTCTATCGACTATCAAAGCTGAGTACATGGCAATCACAGAAGTGTGAAAGAAGCCATTTAGTTGAAGGTCTATTCAGAGAGCTGATTGATAAAACAACAAAACTGTCATATATTGCGATAGTCAAAGTGTCATACATCTCACTAAAAATCAAATGCATCACAAAAGAACAAAGTATATAGATATTCGATGCCACTTTATTCAAGAGGTGACCGCTCAAGAAGATGTTCAGATTTAGAAAATTAACAAAGAGAACAATCCAACAAACATGATGACAAAGAGTCTTCCAATTTCCAATTTTGGACATTGCTTAGACTTGGTAAGCAGTTGACAAAGATCGAGTTAGGCCTCGGCGATGCTTGGTAAAAAAGGTGTTTCAGAAATATGAGTCAATGAGGAGATTTGTGGAGTGTATCTCGCATTTTGAACAAAATAGTGTTGATGTCGGGATGAGTTAGAGCTGACGTCCTGAAGACACGACACCGGCGTCACGATGAGGAGATTCACCACGTCTTGACGAGGCAGTATGCCACGTCACGACGTGGCGACGTGTTCCCTACTGAACTAGGTTTTTTCTCCTAGTTAAACTCTGTTATATTTTCCCTGTCTAATTCTGATTATTCTAGGGATGTTTTAGTCATCTTATACCCGTTCAGGTTCTTTGCCATTTTAGTGAAGTTTTCTTTACCTATGATTTTTATCCTTTTCGAAGGAGTTTTCCACATAAAATATTTGTGTTTGCTCTTATCCACTTTTACTATCTCATTATTTATACGGGTCGATCCCCAACATAGGTGGATATGTTATTGGTGATTAAGCTAGTTTTAACCAGGACCAACCTTAAACCTTAAAAGTCAACTTATTTTAACAAGTTTGAAAATGTTATGAATAAATATTAAAACTATACATAAATTTTGATTCAATAAGTAATTTAATGTATGAATTTTGATTTGGTGCAATTATACATATAATTTGTTATTGTGGTTCAAATATATATAAAACTTTAATTTTGATTCACTTGTACACTTTTAAAGAAATAAATACATCAATTTTGTTTATATTTATATTTGATAAATATAATTAATTGTATATACAATAATGGTACTATTTTGATAATAGTAGCAATGATTTATGAAAAAGAGTCAAATTAAAATTTCCTATATAAAGTTACACATATTCAAAATTCATATATAACATTACACATTTAACCAAAATTATGCGAAAAACTACTAAACTAATAAACATGCAAAAAAAATTCCATTAAACTATTAGTGTAGTAATAAATAACTTGTTTAATTCCAATTTTCTTATATCTACTCTCAAATTGGGACCTGACAACTCATTCCGCTTCATTTATATATATATAAAATGTTGCAATGAAGAAAATATAGGCCAAAAGCAATCAATCTCAATATTTAAACTATAAAAATAAATTACTCTTCTTTTCGTAGAAACTCTTAATTGCTGAATTTTTTCAAAATAAAATTTTGTTTCATCGATAGCAATGTCAATTTTTGAGTTAATTGTTAATTATGGTTTTTAACATTATTTTCGTAATTTTATTTTATTTTAAATTTCAGTTCATATTATTATGATTTTACCATAGTTTTGTAGTTTTATTATTTTATTATATTTTCATGGTTTTATTTCGTCCACTTTGTTTTTTTTCGAAAGTAGATGTGATTTTATTTTTTGTTTTTAATTTTTAATCAAGTTCTCACATATACGTGAGATTTGTCAATATAATGAGGAGTATAGGCTATCAAAGACTTGGCCTTTTGTGCATCATTGATACGATGGTCTCTTAGGGCTTTTGGTAGTTTTTTCTTGATTGGTAATATTCATCGTCAAGTTAATTTGATGATGGCAGGGTTAGGATGCAAATTTCAAGGACTTGGTCAAGTTGATGCATCATTGATATGTTTTTGATTTGTTCCAGCGATGCAATTACTGTCAGTTTGTCCTTCTCTTTTCTTGATTGGTAGTATTCATCGTCAAGTTAATTTGTAGTGATTTATTTATCGTTTACATTTTGTATCATGTTTTTGTATTATTATTATTCATAATTCCTATTAAAAATAGTATTTAAAAAATTCACTTTGTGTTTTTGATTAAAAAAGTATATGTTGTTTTAAAATGCTAACTAGTTCAACATAAAAAAATTGTGTATAGAATACATATAAATTTAACATTTAATTTTAACATAATTATATTTTATTTTTCATAATATATCACTTATCTAAAATATAAGTATTCATATAAAGTTTTTCTTACAAAAACTAATTTTTAAAATTTATCATAAATTTTCAAATATAAAGTAAATTTCAATATGATAATATAAAGTGTATTACATTCATTTTATATATTTGTATTTTTGAACAAACTAATTTAATAAAAATATTCATTAATTACATTAATACTCATTGTATATTATTCTCAATATTTTTGCATGAAAAGCAAAATGGAAGTAAATATTGGCTCACTAGTTATCTAATATTTAACGAATATTAAGTGGTATTATGTGGTTAGATCGTAATACGGAAAGACGACTTACATTAGCAGATAAACCTAAACATGGCCTTAGTCTAATCGAAAATGAGCAAACCGATTCAAAGACTAATATGTCATCCATCAATTCCAATTGGAGAGATGATTTTTCTTGAGCATTGGATTGGATGACTCCGAGAAGAAAGAGACATAAATGTGACTGACTGCACTGACAGTACGTCGACCAATACCCAAGTAGAATAGACCCTAGATTTGTTTATGGATTAATTCACTCGTGACGTTCATAGTATGGTATACCTGAATCCTGAATGGATGATAGACTATGTATGTGTGACTTGTATACTTTGATGTAAGTAAAACTTCGCGTTTAAATAGATAATGAACCAAAAGCTGGTGCGTTGGGTATACAACTTCTGCAATTTATAGCATCGTTCACAATAGTGGAATTCATAGCCCAATTAATGGGTAAATGATATCCTCCTATTGGCATTACATGATAGATGAAAAGTAAATGTTGTCACATGTCGTTTGTCTTTGTGATGAATAACTTGATTACTATTTGATAGTAATTGGCTTTTCATGAAAAAAGATGTAATGGTTACCCTGAGATAAAATAAAATCATATTGAGAGAACAAATTCATCCCAAAGAGATTAAGGATATCCTATGAAGGTAACACACTTATGAAAATGTCATTGGATGAGTATTTATTAAGTAGCTTTCGTCATGGTATGTAATTAGGGAGAGCTCAATCACGATACTACAGTGGGATGACTTCGTGCCTAAATAAATTTATAATTAATAGGTGAAAAGCTGGAACTTAATTATAAATTATTTGAGTCTAATTATATATGTCCAATCGATCCCCCTGCTAACTAGTTAAAACTAGAAATGAATTGCATATAGAACCAAATGAACAAAAATTAATGAAAATGATAAAGTTAGAAAAATGAGTCACATTCACAAATGAATGTATTTTCTCACCAAGTATTGAAATGGTTTGAGAATTAATTTAAGGGTTTTGAATTATTGTTTAATTTATTAAATAATTGAAGTTAAAAATGAAATTAAATTAATTAGTCATTATGAATCAATTGAATAAGGAAATTAGATATATGTCATCATAGATTCTTTTATGATAAAGTTATTATGACTTTAATGGAATTAAAATTGGGTTGAGAAAATTATTTAATTGAGACATTAATTTAGTTTAATTAATTAATTAATTAATATTTATTTTGCGAAATAGAAATCAAGTATTGGGTTGGATTAAATTAGACTCAATACATAAGAGGCTTAATTCCCTTTATATGACATGTGAGAGGCGGCAACCCTAAGGGAATTTAAGAGAGTGCATCTAGGGGTGTGCAAAATTCGGGTAAAATAGAAAAAAATTCGGTTAACCGACCGAATTTGGTAAACCGGTTGGTTAACCAAATTTTTTCGGTTGGGGATCGGTTAATTATTTTTTGATTTTTCAGTTAACGGTTAATTTGGTTCAAAACTGGTCGGTTAACCAAATTTTTTCGGTTTAACCGAAAAAATTAATAAATAAAATTATAATATATAAATAGACCCACTATTCACCTAAACCCAATCCAAACCCAAGTATCCAACCCAACCCAATTACCCAACCCAATCCAATCAAGACTTATGTAATGTTTTTAATTATGTAGTGATTCAAAGACTTATGTAATGTTTTTAATTATGTAGTGATTCAATTCGGTTAATTCGGGTAATTCGGTTAATTCGGTTAATTTTTAACCAAAAATAAAAAACATATAATTTTCGGTTAGTTCTGTTAACCGACCGAATTAACCGAAAAAATTTTGGTTCGGTTAACGGTTAAAAATTTTGAAAGGTCGGTTAATTCGATTAATGTTATTTCGGGTCGATTAACCGACTGAAGACCTAAATGCATCACCCCCTTCTCTCCTAGTTGGACTAGGGGAGTGTTTTCTATTAAATAAATATTATTTGTATAAGTCTTATTTAATTAGGATTCTCCTATCTCTCTCTCTATAAATAGATGACCTTTGGTAAAGCTATTAAAAATACAAAAAATTCATATATTGTTATTTTGTCAAAAAATAGTGGAAATTTATTTTGTTAGAATAAATTCTATTTTCTGGGAATTACGATTTCTTACTAAGAGCAATAAATTTGTTTTTTGTTTTGTATGTGGTCCATCTTGCTCGAGCTCACACTTGACGCAATTTGAGGTACGACGATGATAGAGAAGATCGTTATTTTGAAAATCAAGAATGATTCAAATCCGTCTCGCACAAAGCACAATCACTTTTCAATAAAAATTTATTGTTATAAATATCACAAATTGGATTTAGAAAATTTTAAACTTCCACTGTTATTTATTTTCTCAACTGGATTTTTCCAACAGTTCAGCCCCTCAAATTGCAAAGAATTGCTGCCCAGCCAATCGTCTCATTTTCTTAAAAAAAAGTAGTATCCTAATTACATTTCAAGGTACGTTTTGATGGTAGCTTCCAAGACATAAATGAAAGGAGGAGTTAGCTGTCGTGATTGCACCCTTTCAAAAGAATTGTTAGCATCCTCCCATTCCTGCAAGTAAGCATTAATAAACAATACAATATGAGATATAGGAACATCTTTTTGATGCCAGCAAAGAAGGTTAAGGTGAAACCAAATACTCTAGAGAATAGTCTGTATCCGATTACTATTATGCCCAAGCGTATTCTCTAATAGATACTTGACAAGCTCATTAACAAAAGCATGAGAAATATGAATGTTAGCATACTACCAAACCTGAAACGCTCATCTATACACTTAAGAAACACATGCTCTAAGTCTTTTGTATCACCATAAATGACATAGAAGTGAAATCTTTAACCTTTGGTGGCATCTTGTCATTCCAAAAATGATACTAGAGGCCCAATTACAGCCAACACGGCTTGCTTGCATGCATATTAAATGAGACCAAGTAAGCCAACTTAATTGAGTAAAGACCATTCTGAGTGTAGTGCTAGATAATGTTGTCACTAGGGTATCAGACAAAAGCACAATGATTTTGAGTACACGGTTAGCATCATAAGGCACCATGATTCCCTCAATCAAGTCAGTATCCCCTAACCAACCATTCGCTACCAAAAGTGACTTCGCTTTTAAATCTTCAATGTTTGAGAGAAGAATAGAGTCCAAAAAATTATTATTTTCACTACGCTAAGGATCTTTATAAACTTCAATTGTGGCTTTATTACTGAAACGCCAATGGGTTCCTTTAACCAATAACTGTTTAGCGGCGAAAAGACTCTTCCAAACGAGAGAAGGGTTATTACATTCATTTGCATTACAAGAGGGAAAGTATTTAGCTTTGAAGATTCAAAATAAAAAAGTATTATTTTCTGGTATATATCTCCAACCCTGTTTACCAAGCATCACCAAGTTACAACAATTAAGGTTACCAAATCTCATGCCCTTCGTATTTTTTAAGGACATAAAGATTATCTTAAGAAGCCCAATGTATTTTCCTCTGATCACCATCACTCGAACCCCACCAAAAGGAGTTTATCATTTCCTAAAGAGCATCATAAGTATTAAGCAGAATTAAAAACACACTTATACAATATACAATGAGAGATTATGCCATCATTTTTAACAAGGTTTCTTTTCCATGTCGCAGGAGGAGTTTATTCTTCCAACTAAAATTACTTTTGATTAATATTTCCCTAATGAACAAAAACAAAAATACTTGCTCTATATTCCTTCCTACCTACCAAAGAAGGCAATCCTATATATCTACCATGGTCCAAATGTTGGCATCTAGTGCTTTTAGTGTAGTTTTTCATCATAATATATACATGTAATTTTTCTAATTGATTGGTTTAGCAAAATTCCATCCTTCATATTATTATCATTTTTATTTTTTCTTAATGGTTTTTGCATGCAAATGAAAATGTATAAACAAATATTGGCTCACAGATTACCTTATGTTTAACTAATATTAAGTCAGATTATGCGGTTGGATCATAATGCGATAATACAACTTATATTAGCAGGTAATCTAAATGATTCATAATCTGATGAATCAAAAATTATCAAATCGATTCAAGGACTATTATGTTGTCTATCAAGTCTAATTTGGGAGATACTTTGTCTTGGGTACCGAAGTAACTGACTTCCAGAAGATAAAGACATAGTTGCGATTGTCTTGACTGACAATACTTTGGAAAAGATCCAATATGAATCCATCCTAGATCTATGTATGGATTTATTCGCTTGTGACGTTCATAGTGTGTCCTACCTCAATCTTGAGTAAGTGACTGACTATGCATGCGTGACTCATATACTTTGATGTATTGAAAACTTGAGTTCAATTGGTAATAGAGCCAAAAGCTGATACATTGGGTATTGGTATTGGGTTGAGAAAATAATTTAATTGAGTAAACTAACTAAATTTATTTTAAATAAATAAATAATATTTTGGGAATAGAAAATTGGTTATTCAGTTGGATAATTATATGAGTTGGTTTAAAGTCTAAATAACACACAATTGAACCTAATACATGAAAGGCCCAATAAACCCACATACACATAGCGGTAGGCGGCACACTAGGATAATACCTAGTGTGGGTGCAACCCACTACATGTGGAGTTCTAGTGGAACACTATTTTCTATTTAAATATTATTATTTGTCTTTTCTTATTCTAGAACTCTTGTGATTTTTCTCTATAAATAAAGACTATGGGATAAACTAAAATATATCATTCTTGAGTGTAGTTACTCTATCAAAATTTAGTAAGATTTATTCGAAAATAAATTCTAAATTTTTTAGAACTCAAATTTGGTTCCTTAGTCCATAGAGAGAATTAATTTTCTCCACTAGAATCGGTTGGTGAATTTATGTCCCGCTCTCTAAGCAAACCGAGGGTTCAAAAATAATGGAGAAGATCATGCTGGTGGAAAGTCAAGAAACGACTAAGTCTGCTCAGCCTAAAAACACAAGTACTAATTTGGTAAATGTTTGTTTCTTTAAATAACACAAAGGCTCGATTTTTAGAAATTTTTTAATTTTTCGTTGTGTAACAAAATCATTTTCTAAACTGAATTTTTCCAACTAGAGGAACTCAGCCCCCGTAAAACTTTTTGTTTGAACTAAACATTATGCTTAATTTTTGGAAGTTAACTACCTGACCTGATACATCTTCAAAAGAGAGAATACTTTTAACTGTTTGACATTTTGAATCCAAAGCTTTGGAGGGAAGGAAGCTATCATCGGCAAATAATAAAAGAGAAACAGATGAACTACCTCATCAAATAGAAGTGCCATGTACTTGTCCTCTCACCTCTGCTTGTCGCAAAAGAAAGCTAAGATCTTCCGTGCAAAGAATAAAAATATAAGGGGTCCCCATTCTTAAGTCTACGCTTTGGAGGAATCGACCCAACATCATTAGCAATAAATGAGATAAAGTAGTTTATTGTCATTACACACAACATCATCCAATTCAATCACTTCTCCTCAAAACCCAAATTGGTCAACATAAACTGTCTATAGCTCCAATAAACTCTATCATAAGCTTTGCGAATGTTCAATTTCAAAGATACCTCACTAGTTTTACCATGGCCCTTATTATTCATGTGGTGAATGATTTCAAAAGCCACAAGAATGTTATCAATTATAAGCTATCATGGTAAAGATTTTCTCTCGTTGAGTTTTTTTGGTTAGGGTTTTTAACAAGACAACTTATAACGAAAAAATGTGTATTTTTTTTTCCTTCATTAAATTTTTATCCCACATGATTTTTCCAAATAAGATTTTAAGAGATACATTTTCGCTAATGGATATCCAATAGAGAGCGTTGTAAATATTTTATAAGTGGATGTCCTTTCAACTCTCACAACCCCAAAGTTTATATAGATGATTTTTCAACTCCTAGAACTCTCATGGAACTTATCAAAAGCCTTAATTTTCATATTTATGTATTTGTAACTTATGGTGGTTGCTAAAAACTCGTTAAAGCAGAGCTTTTCGTCTGCCAAATGGCATGATTTTTCTCTATTTAGTTTGCTCTTTGTGGCACGATTTTGTTTGTTTTTCTTCTTTTTTTTTTTATGTTTCTTCAAAAAGCTCTTATTTGTTTTTTTATGTTTTTTGATTGCCTTCGTCTTTTTCTATGGAAAATGAAATGGCGAATCTAAATCTTGATGAAGGTGAAGTGGAAGCCTGGGTATTCAATGAGGAAATCGGGGTGTCCAAATCAATATTTGAGTATTGTATAGTGGAATGTTTTTTAACAGCGAGTGTAGTCTATTTCTAGGCAATGAGAAATGCCATAGCGAATTTATGGCATCCCTTACGTGGTGTTACCATTTTGGATCTAAGAGAGAAAAGATATTTATTCAAGTTTTATAACCAGTTGGACTTAGATTGGGTAATAAACGGTGCCCCATGGACCTTCAACAACCATCTTCTGGTATTTAATCAGTTGAAAGAAGACGATGGTCCGTTAAGAGTGGCACTGATTTTTTTGGGTTCAAATTCATGACCTTCTACCAGGGTTTTTTAAAGGATATTGCCAAGAAATTTGGAATTTCATTAGAGAGTTTGTGGATTATTACACAAAACAACCAAACTGGGGTTATAAAAGTTATTTACGATTTTGGGTTAAGATTGTTGTTCGAAAGCCTCTGAAGTGTTGGAAGAAAATTATGCTCGCCTCTACAAAATTTACCTATTCTAAATTTTAATATGAGAGGTTAACTCATGTAACGCCCCAAAATTTTTAATTTCGTTATTGTGAAAATATGATATAAATATTTGTCAGCTTTAGTGGTTATGTGTTCTGAGAGTGTTTGGGAGGTTCCAAGTTCAAGCCTTTGGTTGGGCAAATTTTGGTATTTTGAATGAATTAGGCCTTACTCTTGTTCAGTAGGCTTTTATTTGATTGTTGGGTAAATTGCATTAGAATGAGCTTGCTGGTTTGGTGGTTAAATGATATGTTATTATGGTGGAGGCCTTGTGTTTAAATCCCTATGCAGGCAAAGGTATTATTTTTTTTGCTCAGATTTCGGGATAGAGTTGTGTAATAGGGGGATTCTGAGTAGTGGATGTGTAGTGGGAATTAGGGGAGAAGATTAAGGGATTTTAATAGTTATCGGGATTTTATTTTATTTTTTTTACCATAACCGAATTTTGACTCTCTTTTCCAAAAAAAATTCAGCCATCTATTCTTCTCCCTCTCCTCTTTCCAAAATTCTCTGAGTTTTTCCATCTTTCTCTTCTTTTTCTTCTTCTTGATTTTTCCCTGATCCATTTATTTTCCTTCGTTTTTGCACGTGGTTAGTGCTCGCTTAGTTTCGGTAACTGTTTCTCTTCGTTTCTGTCATGAATCTCTTAGCGACTAAAGTGGTAATATTTTTTCTCTGCGATTTGGGCGTAGGGGGAGGCTCGGACTGGTGAATTTAGTGTTCTCGTCTTAACAATAGTTAAACGGAGGGTTATCGTTGGTGGTAAGTTGGGTTTCTGTTCGTTCTTGGTTGTCAATTCGCTTGTAAATCCGTTAAACTGATGTTGAGTATCTTAATTATAGGCTTTGGAGTGCTCGGGAACTATTTTAGCGTCAAACTAAACCAGGTGTATACCCGAAACGCAAAAAAAAAAAGGGATTCGGCGAAAAACCAAAATTGCTTGCTGTTTGGACAACAGCAGTAAGATAACTTTGAAAATTTGCCATAAATTGTGGAAATCGAATTAGAGGATGAATAAAATATGAAATTAAAGATTATTGAGTCTAGTTTCTAATAGAAGAAACATTGTAAGTAATGGAATTGTAAATTATGAGGTATGATAAACTTTGTGAGACAAGGTCAGAATGAATTCGGGTTCCCATGTTCTGACTTTGGAAAATCATCAAAAATTGGAGAAAAATAATTAGGGGTTAAAATCTACAGGTGTAAATTATGGATGAGTCCATTTTAAATAGAAACAAATGGAAACATCATCTAAATTTTTTACTAATAAATAATTAATTTTTAGCAAAGAAGGGACGAAACTGTCAAACAGCAGAACAGGGGTAAGTTTGAAGATTTTACTGTACTTATTGATTGAACCAAAAATTCTAAAAATTTTATGGTAGAAAATTATTTGAGTCTAGTTTCAAATATATTAAACGGATCTTAATTCTAAATTCTGTAGCTCAAGATATAAATAATTTAGTAACAGTGACTCAAGTAGACAACTTTGAAGAAAAATATAAGTAAATAGTGAAAATATATATGAATAATTAACTAGCACGGGTTACATTAAAAATGGATCACGTGGCCAAGGCCAATTTGGACCGAGTGGGCCACATAGGCGTGTGAGCCCATTTTTCTGAAAAGTTTTGTAAGGTTGCACGGGTCGCCCAAGTTGACCGCGGAGCTACTGTAGGGTGGGTAAGCTTTACTTAAACCCCTATATGTGCGATCTGTCTGTCTGATTTCTATACTGAGCATGACTTATGATATATGAATGTATGTACTATTAATTGCATAATGGCATGACATATTTTGTATATTGCATTACATTAGGATGGGTTGATGATATTTGGAGGAAGTGTCTGAAAGACTATTAAGCCTGTTATCTGGCAGCTCAGCTGCAACCTTCTGATTATGTACCGCATTTTGGAACAGCATGGTGTATAGGGATGGGTGGGTTGATTTAATCCCCACATAGTGTGTAGGGTTGGACGGAGATGGTGTGTAGAGGCTGGTGGGTAGGATTCTGATTTCCTTTATCTGCATTCTGTATCTTATATGGGCCAAAGCCCTAATGTATTTCTGAAACTGTATCTGAATGGGCTAAGGCCCAAACTGATTCTGTGATGGACATAGGCCCCAGATTGTATTTAACTGTATTCTATTGATTATCTGTATGCATGTTTTCTGTGGGGATTACACACTGAGTTTGCGAAAACTCACCCTTTCTCTATTTAATTTGTACAGGTAATTCCCAGACTTGACAGGTCGGTGCAGCGGAGGACTCGACGGTGGCCACACGTAAATTTTAGACTATTTTCCGTTAATGCCTAGAATTTTTTACTTATTTAGGGTTTTTCATGTATCTTCTGGACTATGGACTGGTTGGCTTTAAATTTGGGACTTTATACTATTTTTTATGGATTTTTTTTTAAAACTGCAACTCCACAAAATACAATTTTTTTCCTAAAAAGGTTTTTAGTAAATAGAAACGATTTTCCCTAAATTAATTGGTTACAAAAGCTTCCGCTAAGAGACAAGTTTTAAAGCAAATCAACTAGTTTTTTTTTCGAATTAAATAAAAGTTAACTTACTATAACGGTTTTTAAACTCGACAATCTTATCTTCAAATCATTTTCCATGTGACATCACCAGATTCGGCCGTAACGTCTAGGCCGGGTTTGGGGTGTTACAACTCTGTTCTGCTTTTTGTGTGGTTGTCCTCGGCACAGCAAAAGCTTTTTATCATATTCGATTAACGACTAATGAGAAAGATATTGGGTTAGGCCGGGATCTGTCTTTGAGAGCGTCGACAAGGAAGGCTACCACTGGCACTATCGTTTGGTTACGGGAGGATGGAAATAATGTTTTTTTGGGAAAAATTCTGGATTAAGCAATCAAAAGAGTAATTTTTAGCGTGAAAAGTAATTTAAGCAGTAAGCGGATTGGGCGCACAAATTTTATCCAATTTGAGGCTTAAATTTGAAAAGAAAATCAATTTTGATTGAGGATCAACATATGGAATATTCAAGTGGGGTGAAGTCAATGATGATGGAACAAGATACAAAGAAAAACCCTTTGGTGGATATTGAAGGAAAAAATAGACCACGTGACTAGGTTCATGCTCCAAATGTTTTCGATTCTTTTGATTCAATGGTGTGTAGTGATGAGCAAACGTCAATTGCTCAACAAAGGATATTGGCGGCCGTCAGCAAACAAGCCAACCGAAAGTAATGAAGCACTTGTGTTGGAATGAACTTGGATTAGGGAGTTCATGGGCAATAAGAAGACTTCAGCACACACTGAAGATTTCTAATCCTCAAATTGTCTTCTTCATAGAGACAAAAATTAATTCAAGACAAATGGAGAAAATTCGATGGAAATGTGGTTTTTTAAATTGGATTGATGTAGCTACTAATGCCACTCTAGGTGGCTTTTGTATGGGGTGGAATACGAACAATATCATAACTATTAGAAGTTTTTCAATAAATCATATTGATAGAGATGTGCAGAAAGATGGTAACAATATGAATTGGTGACTTATAGGGTTTTATGGTTTGCCCAATGTGCAATTTAATGAGGATTCTTAGAATCTTTTAAAAGATCTTGGACGAGACCAAGGTTTACTGTGGATGGTTTGTAGTGACTTCAATGAGATCCTTTATTCGTTTGCAAAAAAAAAAAGAGGATGACCTCGAGAAGAAGGACAAATGAGAAGTTTTCATGAAACTCTAACCGACTGTCAATTAGAGGATTTGGGATATATGAGGCATTGGTTTACATGATAGAGGAGGAATTCGTTAGAGAATAATATTCGAGAAAGATTTGGATAGGGGAGTTGTAAACTCAGCGTGGTGTTTGGCTTTCCCAAATTTCCAAGTCAAGCATCTACCGCATTCGTTTTCTGATCACTGTTCACTACTCATATATACCAATCAAGAGGAACAGAGACCGAAGAAATGTATTTTTAAGTTTAAAGCATGGTGGACTCAAGAGGAATCATGTGACAAAGATATTAGACGATTGTGGGAAGGCAGCCAAGAAAGTATACCAGATCGCTATAATAACATTAGAAAGGGCTTGCAAAAGTGGACGAATGGGTTAAGGAAAAAAAGAAAATGGACTTTCAGTGAGGCCTTATGTGTGATTAGACCAGTTGAATGGGGAAGAGCGTGATGATGACATAATTGGGGAGCTGATTGATTCAAAGGTGCTTTTGAACATGGAGATTAATAAATAGGAGCTTTATTGGGAGTAAAGGACACGTGCAAATTGGTTAAAGCTTAGTGATCGAAACTCGACTTTTTTCCATAGATTCACTTTTCAGTGGCGAAGAACAAATCAAATTCAGGGTTTGAGAGGATTGGATGACCAAATTGTTACCAATAAGGAATATTTGGCCAAGATTGCAAAAGACTACTTCCAAGGATTATTTACGACCAAAGGTACTGGTAATATTGAATGCATATTGGCAAGTGTAGCGCAAATTATTTCGGACAACATAAATCAAATCCTTACGATGGAATATAGTTTGAAGGAGATTTATATGGCTTTGAAAGATACCGAGAGTTTATTGTCTACATGCATTGTTTTTCAAAAGATATTGGCATATCATGGGTTAGGAAATTGGTCAATTTTGTTTGAATGTTCTTAATAGAGGTACTTCTTTGGAATCTATTAATTCTACATAGATTGTGCTTATTCCAAAAACTAAGCATTCTGATAATCTGTTACATTTTAGACATATCAGTTTATGTATAGTAACTTATAAAATAATTTCAAAAATAGTTGCAAACCGTTTCTAAAAAGTGTTAGATGAATCTAAAAGCACTTTTATCCCAAGAAGGTTGATTCCAAATAACGTATTGATGGCTTACAAAATTCTCCATGCTTTCAATTAACGCAGGATGGGAAGGAAAGGCTACATGACATTCAAATTGGATATGAGTAAAGCCTATGACGGAGTTGAATAGGCTTTTTTACAATATATGATGTTAAGAATGGGTTTTACAGTATCATGGGTGAATTTTATTATGCAATGTGTTACCACAGTGTCTTTTCTTTGAATCGAAAAGAGGTATTCAATAGGGGGATCTGCTCAGCCCTTATCTTTTCTTAATTTGTAGTGAAGGGCTTTCATCTTTGAGGTAATTGGCAAAGGAAGAAGGCTTACTAAAGGATGGAAAAGCATGCCAAAGGGGACCGGAAGTTACTCACTTACTTTTTACAAACGATTGCATCATTTTTGGTGAAACAACTAAAGGAAGTGTTAGTGCCTTGAAGGAGATTCTAAAAGAATACGAGGTATACTCTAGATAGTGCATTAATTTTGATAAGTAGCTTTTATTTTTTAGTTCAAATGTTACTGAAAATGTCAGATATTTAGTGTCACAGATGTTGAAGGTTCGGTTCTTCTCAGACCCAGAAAAGTATTTTAGGCTTCCAAACATGGTTGGTAGGAAAAAGAAAATGGCTTTTCAAGTGTTGAAAGATAGACTAATTAAAAGAACCAACAGTTGGTGTGTTAAACCCCTCTCCCAAGGTGTAAAAGAGGTGTTCATTACTAGTATCCTACGGGCCATACCAACTTATTCAATGTCATGTTTCTTAATGCATGCTTCTCTTTGTACGACTATGGAACACATTATAAGTAGATTTTGGTGGCAAAACTTTAAATGGAAAATAGGCATACATTGGTGTGAATGCAAGAATCTATGTGAGTTAAAGGAGGATGGGGGTTGGGGTTTGGGGTTTAAGAATGTAGCAAAGTTTAATGTTTATTTGCTTATGAAGTAAGATTGGCGTTCGGCTAATAACCCAAATTATCTATTAATGCATACGTTAAAGGCAAAATATTACCTAGAGACTACCTTTATGAGATCGACTTTAGAGAATAATCTATCCTATGCTTGGAAGATTATTTGGGCCGTCAAATGAGTGCTGCAAGAGGGGACGTGTTGGTAAGTAGGGGCAGGGACAGAAATCTCAATTTGGGATGATGTGTGGCTATTGGGATCTATGGATTTTAAAGTTTACAATAGTGCTAGAATTAGTGATCTGAATGCAGTCCCGAAACTAATTGATTAAGGACAAAGATGCTGGGAGAGAGATCTTATTACCAGATATTTTTCCTCGGAAAAAGCTGAGCACATCCTTTGTATTCCGTTATCCTGACACCCTCAGGAAGATAGGATGGTTTGGCAGAGTGAGGCAACTAGTTAGCATACAGTTTGGAATAGTTACAAACGATTATTATAGGGAGGGGATACATCTAAGCCTAGACACTACAATAGTGATTACACTATTTTCTACAAGAAACTGTGGTAGACAGATTGGCCATAAAAATAAATATTACAATATAGAGGCTCTTTAATAACTATATTCCAACATATAGCAATCTCCACTATAGAAGGCTTCGAATTTCAGTAGTCTACCTTAATGCTCGGATGGAACTAAAATGACAGAGCATGTTTTTCGAGATTGCACCACTGTAAAAGACATATGGCAACAGTTAGAGATAACATGGAATCAGGAAGTATTACAGATTAGATTTAGAGACTAGTTAATGGGTATCGTGTCTACCATTTCAGCACGCAAGTGTAGAAAGGTGTTTTGTGCTCTTTGTGTCATCTGGACAGCAAGGAATAAAGAGGTGCATTAGGGGATTAAAAAATCTTCCTATGAATCAGCCTTTTTCGTACAGGCATATCTCAGGGAAATAGACAATATAGATAGACACTCACCTAGTCAAGAGATTATGGAGGAAAGGTGGTGCCCACCAGATCTAGATTTTATTAAAATAAACTTCGATGCAGCTTTTAATAATCACACAAAAGAATCATGTTCGGGTTTGGTATGTAGGAATTCAAATGGGCAGGTGTTGGGTTCAAGAATCGTACATATACCTTCTCCTTTTGCTGCTAAAGCATTGGCCTATCTGTAGAAAATTGATCAATATTTGGAGAAATAAAACAAAGAAAATGATAAAGAATATAATGAAAAGAGAAATATTTTTTATGGAAGAAAGAAAATACCCTTTCTAATAAATTTTTATTTCACTCACACTTAAAATTCTTCATCATATACAACTCTTTATATAGGAGTTGTAAGTGACTATTCATCTACATAAGGAGTTGTGACTATTCATTTACATAACTTAAATGCTATAGGAGTTGTAACTATTCATGTGTATAACTTTTTATCTTCAAGTCCCTTCACTCTTCATATTCAAGTCTCTTCACTCTTCTAACTTTTCATAATTTATTTGTGCAAGATTAATTTAATTATGTGCCAACAATGCCTCCCTTAAATTAAACTTGCTTCGAACTCCCAACCTTTCAACATTTTTCTTAAAGACTTGTCCACTTAGCGGCTTTGTGAAGATATTAGCCATCTGATCTTCTGTCTTGCAATATTCAACTTGAATATCACCATTATTCACTAGTTCCCTCAAGAAGTGGTACCGAATACGAATGTGTTTTGTCCTTCTATGAAGAACTGGATCTTTTGTGACCGAAATAGTAGAACTATTGTCACAAAACAAAATCGTTGACTTGCTCTGCTTCTGCTTAAGACTCTCCAAAATTCCATGTAACCAAATCAATTGAATCCTGCATAAGATGCAGCGATAAATTCAGCTTCTGAAGTCGAAAGTGCCACAACTGATTGTTTCTTTGAGCTCCATGAAACTGCACCACTTCCAAGGTGAAAAACATAACCAGAAGTGCTTCTGCTATCATCAATGATTCCTACTAAATCACTATCCGTATAACCAATGAGATCAACTAATGTATTAGCTTTATAGAAAATTTCATAATCAATGGTTCCCTTCACATATCTCAATATTCTCTTGGCAGCCTCCTAGTGATTGGAGTAAGGTTTCTCCATGAATCTACTCACCAAGCTAACAGCATACACGATGTTAGGCCTTGTCGAAGTCAGATACATCAACTTCCTAACTAAACTTCTGAATATGGTGGAATTGACAAGCTTTCCTTCACCCTCTTTAGATAACTTCAGACCTGTAACGCATGGAGTAGATACTGGATTCGCATTTTCCATCATGAACCTTTTTAGAACTTCCTTTGCGTAGCTCTCTTGTGAAATAAAAATTCCCTTCTCGGATTGATGAACTTCAATGCCAAGAAAATGATGAAGTTCTCCCAAATCTGTCATCTTAAATTCAGCCATCATTGAGTGTTGAAATTCTTTCAACATCTTCAAATCTTTCCTGTGAAAATAAGATCATCAACGTAGAGACTTACAACCATGAAACCTCCTTGAGAATTGCCTTTGATGTAGAGAATATGCTCATATGGAGATTTCTGGAATCCACACTTCTGAAAATAAGAATCGATGCGGCTGTACCAAGCTCGGGGTGATTGCTTCAACCCATACAAAGCTTTCTTCAACTTGTAAACTTTTTTTTCTTCTCATTTTTTGACAAACCCTAGTTGTTGATCAACATAGACTTCTTCTTTGAGAACACCAATCAAAAACGTAGATTTTACGTCCATTTGGAACATTTTCCAATTGTTTTGGGCAGAAAGAGAAATAAGCAACCGAACTATCTCAAGTCTTGAAACTAGAGCAAATACCTCTGTAAAATCTTCTCCTTCCTTTTGCTTGTATCCTTTTGTAACCAGTCTTGCCTTGTACTTGTTGATAGAGCCATTCGGATTCATCTTTGTCTTGTACACCCATTTGACTCCAATTGAATTCTTGTGCGGTGGCAAATCTGTGAGCTCTCATGTATCATTGTTTTCAATTGAACAAATCTCTTCTTTCACGGCTTTCCTCCATATTTCTTCTTGATATGCATCATCAAAAGAAATTGGATCTTCTTCTGCAAAGAAGACAAAGAATATAGCATCATTTTGCACAACTTCATCAGTTACATCATATAACTCTTGGATGCTTCTCGTTTTTCGGATCGGGCTGGATGAAAAAGAATTTAATGAAGAACTTGGGGAAGCAGGAGGATTTCCTACTTGAGCATCATCTTCAGCATTCTCAATTACTGCCTCTTCTTCTTTTTCAAGTTCAAAAGGAAAAATTGGCAAATTTTCCTTTTCAACTTCCATATCTTCAAACATGGAATTTTCATCAAACCGAACATCTCGGCTTATCACAATCTTCTTTGTCACCGGATTGTACAACTTGTATGCCTTACTTCTTTCACTATTGCCAATGAAAATGCATTTCTCTGACTTGTCATCCAACTTGCTTCTCATTGCATCTGGAATATGAGAGTAAGCAACACTCCCAAATACTCTAAGATGACGAACACTAGGCTTTGTACTATATCACACCTCATGTGGTGTGCAATTCTCCAAGCTTCTTACCGGTGATCTGTTTATAAGATAAACTGCACAGGAAACAGCTTCAGCCCAAAATCTTCTTGATAACCTCTTCTTCTTAAGAAGACATCTAGCCATTTCCATAATTGATTAAATGCTAAAGTTGCATATTTTATGTAAATAAATTGGTTAATTTATGAGAGTGCACCACTAATTTTTTCATGTTTTTGTTGAATTTTGTGTAGGGGAGCAATTTGAGGCTAAATAGAAGAAAAAGGAAACAATTGGGCTGGATTGAAGAAAGAAGCGAAGAAGGAGGGCCAAAACAGAATTTTTCCAAGATTAATTAGCTGAAATTTTTGTTGACTTAGTAGGAGATTATTTTGGAATTTTTTTTATATCATGGAATATTTTTCCTTGATTTTCTATACTAGTTGGCTCTTAATTTAGTAAAGCCACTAGTATAAATAGTGGCTTATTTTGTTCATTTTAATATCAATTGAAATATCAAACTTTCATCTTTCAATACATTCTCTCATTTCTATTCACGAATTTATTGTCTTTAGTTTCCTTTACTTTCAATTCCTAAATTTCCAGCTTGTTACCACTTACCATTTACAACTTCTTTTCCAAACTTTCTTTTCATTTCCAGTAGCCACCCTACTTTAATACACCACCAAAATTCCAGCCCCATACTTAATTACGCCACCGATCCTTTCCACCCATTTTTACCTTATCCACTTTATGCCCAATACCATCATGTCCCAAATCCTAGTTAACTAAATCCATTTTCAGCTTTAGGTCGGAGTTAGCCTTGTCAAAACCCGTGAGTTACGAACCCGAGCAAATTAACTCCTAAATTCCAGTACTTATTATTTCTCTGGATTAAGAGTATGACTTTGTCAGCTCATAAAGTCAGATCAACACTAAGTCAAAAAAGACGTCGTTTGAGTTAGTGTGGTTAGGCGTCTGATTGGAATTCGAAGGAACGTTTCTAATCGGTTTTCTGTGAACACATTGACGTGCCAAGTGGAGATAGTTGTTTGGTTCCATTAAGGGAAGTAGTAACTGGATTTAAATGTCCCACGCGGTTGAGGACATTGGTTCGAACTAGGCTCTTCTAGAACGCAAGGCTGCCGGAGTTCTAAATCACGAACGTTTCGTGGTTGTTCGATCGGTAAGGGTTAGTTATTGGATGTTCCATAACTAATTTACACAAGAAGGAGTTGGTGTCCGAGGCGTCCTTGGTAGCTATAACTAGCTTATTGGAAAAGAGGAGTTCATCTAATTTCGAGGATCGGTTCAAAGACGAGGAAAACCCGTGCCTAAAGCTGAGCTTATTCTAATTAATTTTTCTTCAAATTTATTTAACTGTTTTTTTATTATTTCATTTTCAACTTTTACTTTTTACGCGTTTTATTTATTTATTTTAGGTTCCAGGTTTTCGATTTTATCCTCCCCCCTAATATCTTGGGCACGACAACTGCCCCGACATAAATCTGGTCAAGAGAGAAACAATTTGCAGTAAACCCAGTCTCTGAGGGATCGACCCTACTCCCTATACTGCTTAAATTGCAAATTAGGCGTAGGTTTATATTGGTGGACTCGACACCCATCAATAATTGTTCTATTCTTTCTTTCACACACACCATTTTACTGAGGTGTATGGAGAACTGTCATTTCATGCCGAATGCCACTATCTCGACAATATTTCTCAAATTCTTTTGAAAAATATTCACCTCCACGATCTGTCTGCAAGGTGTTAATTTTCAGCCCAGTAAAGTTCTCCACTTCTGCCTTGAAATCTTGGAATCTCTGAAAAGCCTCTGATTTTTCTTTGACACAATACACCTATAACTTTCTTGAGTAATCATCAATGAAAGAGATAAAGTAACGATTACCTCCCAAAGATGAAACTGTCATTTGACCACAAAGATCTGAGTGAATAAGTTGCAATGGTCTTCTTGCTTTCCACGAGGATTGAGAAGGAACAGCAATTTTGTGTTGCTTTCCAAGCTGATATGCTTCACAAACATCATCAAGCCGATCGATTTTTGGTAAACCTTTGACCATCACCTTTCACCAGCATTCACTTGCCAAATGACCAGGTTTGTGACAATAACAACATTCAAAATAGCCACGACCTCTTCCTCTTTGATTTTTACGTCCACGTCCTCTTTGAGACCTCTAAAATTCTAACTTTGGTTGGCTTCTTTCCATCCATTCTCCGTGCTTGCATCTTTACCTTTTTCACGAGCATTTGAGCCTCTTCCTCTAAAATTTTTTCCTCTTTCACGACCACGATCTCTCCCTCTTTGATTTTTAAAATCTCCCTTTCTTCTCATTTAGAGACAACTTTGACTGGAGTGCTTGATCTAGATCTACTTCCTTCTTCTTCTTGTTTAATCTTTCTTCATGGGCTTGCAACGAACTTGTGAGTTCATCAATAGTCATGGTACTCAAGTCCTTTGATTCTTCAATAGCTACCACAATGTAGTCAAATCTGGAATCCAAAGAACGAAGGATTTTCTCAACACCACGAATATCATCCATAGTTTCACCATTTCTTTTTAATTGGTTGACTATGGACAAAACCCGTGAATAGTAATTAGAAACTGATTTCGACTCTATTTTTTGCAATCTTTCAAACTCCCCTTGAAGAGTTTGCAACCGAACTCTTTTCACCTTTTCATCTCCCATGCTTGTTTTGCCGTGGTGGCACAAGCTATTTTTTCCCAAGCCGCTTCATATGATTGAACTCCTTGATATATCCAAAATAAGGCTTGCTGATTTTTTTCCTTGATTTTCTTAGACTCTCTTTTTGAACTTGTGTTAATCCTTCCTCCTCTTCAGCCTCAACTTCATTATAACTTTTTTCAACAATCTCCCAAACTTCTAGAGATCCAAGAAGAGCCTCCATTTGGATACTCCATTTGCCATAATTTTCTTTGGTTAATTGGGGAACGGAAGAAAGAGGAATAAAATTATTCATTTCGATTGAACAAGGCTCTGATACCAATTTGATACCATTTTGATCAATATTTTAAGAAATAAAGCAAAGAAAATGATAAAGAATATAATGAAAAGAGAAATATTTTTTTATGGAAGAAAGAGAACACCCTTTCTAATAAATTTTTATTTCACTCGCACTTAAAAATTCTTCATCACATACAACTCTTTATATAGGAGTTGTAAGTGACTATTCATCTCACTACACCAGAATAGGCTTTTAGCTGCACTTTTTGCGGCGTTTGGAACAAAAGCGCCATAAAAAATCGAGCATTAGCGGCGATTTAACCAAAGCGCCGCTAAGGGTAGAGCATCAGCGGTGATTTTCCAGAAGCGCCGCTAAAAATAGGAATTAGCGGCGTTTTACATAAAGCGCCACAAAAAACCTAAGAACAACGACGTCGTTTTTGCGATTTTTTAAACCTTTAGCGGTATTTTTATCTAAGCGCCGCTAATTCTCGGATCCTTCGCAGCGTTTTTATCTAAGCGCCGCTAATGCTCGGGTCTTTAGCGGTGTTTTTATCTGAACGCTGCTAGTGCTCTGGCCTTTGGCGGCATTTTTATATAAGCGCCGCTAATGCTCGGATCTTTAGCGGCGTTTTTAACTGAGCGCCACTAATTCTCTTGTCTTCAGTGGCGTTTGTAGATAAGCGCCGCTAATGTATTTACCTTTAGCGGCATTTTTGCCGAAGCGCCGCTAATAGTAACAAAAATCTTATAAGTTGAAATAATTAATATTTTGTTCTATTTATTATATAGTGGTACAATTTACATTTAAATTATAATTAACAAATAATATTGATTAATATAAAAAGTTTTGATTAAAGAGAAGTCGTCTATATATAACAGCTAACTATTTATTACTAATTTTTAATTACAATTGATTTAAACTACTTTACGAGAGAAAATATATTAAATTATGAATAAAATAAAATATAATAAAACTTAAATTGTTGTATTGTAAAGAATAAATTAAAAATAGAATTAACTTTTCATAAGAGTAATAAATTTTGGTAGTATTGTTCGACTAAATAAATCAAAGGAATTAATATAATACACCAATTTATACAAAATATATATATATTAACAATTAATTATTGACTATATTTTATGATTATATATATTAAAGATTTAGGGAATTTTTTTATGGACGGTATTTTAAGGAGTACGGGGTATAGATTTAAGGTTTGGGATTTAAGGTTAATTTAAGGGTTAGAGGTTTAGGGATTTGAGATTTAGGGTTTCAACGGTCATGTTAGGGTTTAATTTAGATTTATTTTTGATTATTTTTTATGGTAAATATATACGTTCTTATATATTTGTAAAATAGATCCAGAATAAATTTAATATATTGAATATTATAATAGGTAGATCATGATCACTTTATGCATGTCGATTGATAATTTATAATTTGAGACTTGTTAAATGATACAATTAATTATCTTGTATATTTAAAACATTTAACCCATATATTTAACGGCCATTTGATATTTTTGATATATATGGATATATATATATAGTTATTAATTTTTAATTTGTATATATAGGACCAAAATAATCTTGGTATAAATAAATAAACAAAAAATAAGTAGGTAATTATGTATTTGTTAAATAAATAGGTAATTAATTATTTAAATGTAAGACACAAAAAGAGAAATTTAGCGGCGTTTCTATATAAAACGCCGCAAAAGGTAACCTTTACGGCGTTTTAGTCAAAACGCCACAATTATTGCAATATCTGACGTCGTTACGTGTTAGGGAATCGTTTCTATTGTGGCGTTTTATAGGTAAGCGCCGCTAATATTCTTGAAACTCTATCGAGCAGCGTCGTTTGGTTGAATGATGTACTTTATTACTGGCGTTTTTCAGGAAAACGCCGCAAATATGTCTACAATTTTGTGAAAACGTCACCGTTTGTTTGTGTAATTGAAAATTTAATGTTTAGGGGTTAGGGGATTTAGGGGTTAAGGGTTATGCTTTAAGGGTTATGGGATTTAGGGGTAAAGGGTTAGGGGGTTATGGATTTGAGGTTTAGGGTTTCAACGGTTATGTTAGAGTTTAAGTTTAGATTAATTAGTTTTATTAATTTTTATATTAAATATGTTCTTATATATTTCTAAAATATATAATAATAAATTTAATATATTGAAATTATGAGTATATAGTTTAAATTTATTTATTTATCAATAAAATTAAATATTATAAATTTCAAACTTTATACAAAAAAATAAATATTATAAAGATAATATTACAAAAAGTTTTTACTATTAATTATTGTTTAATCAATTATAACTATTTTATGATTATTAAAGATTTAGGGATTATTTTGGATGGCCGTGCTATTTTAAGGATTAAGGGGTATGGATTTAAGGTTTGGGATATAAGGGTTAGGGGTTTAGGGGTTACAAGTTACGGGCTAAGGGTTAGTGGTTTAGAATTTAGGGTTTAGGGTTTCAGGGGTCGGATAAGGGTTTTAGGTTAGTTTAGATTAATTTCTTTAAATAATATATTTTAAAAAATCAATTTAAAGTACCAATTGATATATTTAAATATTATTTTAAATAGAATTAAGTTTAATAAGTTAAAAAATAGTTTGATATATTTTATATGGATGGATATATTTAGGACCAAATACATAAGAAATGAAATAAAAAAAACCAAAAATGACAAAAAATCTAAAATTTACAAAAGCGGCGCGTTTTGAATATTTAAACTTTTAGTGGCGTTTTAGGGTTAAACGCGCAATGTGGAAGTAGTAGTGGCGTTTGTTCAAGAAACGCATAAAAGTGTCTTTAAAATTTGAGTAAACGACGCGCGATACATCTACGATTTTAACTTATAAAAAGTTTAGAATTAATTACTTGAAACGTCACCATTTGGCTTGTTGTACGTTAAGTAGTAGTGGCGTTTTGGTGATAGCGCCGGAAATTTTGGAATCAATAGCGGCGTGTTTTCAGTAAACGCCGCAAAAGGGTATTAAAACAATGTCTAAACGACGCCGTTTCTGTATTCGAATTTTAACTTAGCATTTTCTCTATATTAATTCAACGGCGCCGTTTCTGTTAATTTCTAGTGGCGTTTTCGCGGGAAATGCCACAAAAGTGACTTAAAATATTAGCTAAACGACGGCGTTTAGCTTAAGCAAATTATTTTTTAGTGGCGTTTTTTATAGAAAATGCCAGAAATATGCATTAAAGCTTTATTAAATGGCGCCGTTTCAGATTATAACTTCAATTTTTAGTGGCGTTTTTCGGAAACGCCGTAAATATACAAGCAATAGTGGCGTATTCCTAAGAAAAGCCGGAATGGTGTCTTAAAATTTTGGCAAAACGACGCCGTTTCTGTTCATCGTGTTTTAACTTATCATTTTCTCTATAAGGTAAAACACAAACAGAAACAGAAGCAGAGAGGACAAAACGAAAGCGATAGAAACGAAAGAGAAAATACAAAGGAAAAAAGGGAGAGGAGAACTCATAAATCATTAGAAACGATGCAACAGTTGAGTCAATCTTGACAGGATACTATCAAAGTTGCGGAATTTGTGGTTAAAAGGTAAGCTTTTTTTCTTTTAAAACACTGTATCTTGATTTAGGGTTTGGGTTCAATAGAATTTGGGAATTTGGGGTTTAGAGTCCAAGTTCAATCACCAAGCTTTGGCCAGTTTGTTTGGGAATTCGGGGAATTTGGCAATTTTTGCGTGTCTAGGGTTTGGGAAGAAGTACCGATCCTGTGCTTCCTTTCTAGTTTGTTATTCTCATTGTTGAAGAGTTTGAAGAGTTAAAAATAACAGTTGTTCTTATGTTCAAGTTTTGTTCCCCAGAATTAACACTGCATTTGGCCAACTGTTAAAGAAAGGAGAACTCAAAATTGTGGATTAACCATTTGTTACTGCCTTATTGATCAGCTCGTATTTAGGTAAGTTTCCTGATATTATTTTAATCAAAATGTCCTTACTTTTATTCCTTCTGATTTCTGAGTTGAATTTATTTAGTTATTACTAAAAAGGGGTAAACAACTGAACTAAAACTGTTGCATCGTTTACTCTTGACAATCTCTAATTTTAGTTGACTTCACTTGTGAATTTCCTCAAATAAGCATCACAGTTTTGTGCAACGGCTTGGAAATTTTGTGCATTTTAAAATGTCTGCGAGAAAAACTTATTGGGTGAAATGGACAAAGCCTAATTTATCCATATATTGTTGAGGCTTTGGAGTAATTTAGTATAAAAGCGCATCTCTGTGTAAATGCTTTATTTGCTCTTCCTTCTTTATATATTTTAAATTTTTCTCCATGTTGCAGTAAAATTTGTTGAAAGTAATTTTCATAGAACGTAATCGATTTTCCAGCACTCTGAATTAGCTCTGTAGTTGGTAAACAATGTTAAACTATGTTACATGATTTCTTACATGTCTGTTCCTACATGTCTGTTCTGCTTTGTTCCTACACCGAGTTCCTACATGTCTGTTCTGCTTTGTTCAATGAGTTTGCTAGTTCTCTGCTGTTTGTTTCTTACACACGAGATTTGGATATTGTATATACATTGTAAAAATGGGCTGCCCGATTTAACAAAATGTTAATACATGACTTACTAAAATTAGCTTTTACTGTTTTATTTAATTATAAATATATTATTAATTTATTTAACGTAAGGCAGAAAAATAAATTTATTTTCAATTATCTAATAAATATATTTTTATCTTTCACCAAGTTTCCACATTACGCAAAACATCTTTCAGAGGTTCTGTTTTTCGTTTGTTAAATATCTTTAGAAAAATGGTTAGCTAGGGCCTAGAAAACAACATTAAAGTTATTAAAACTAATATGGTTTTCAATTTATGTCTCGGGTTGGGTTAATTAGTTTTAGACTAAATAATTAAAATTTCAAGCTTTTGTATTCTTTGTATATTTGATGTTCAATCTCCAAATTTTATTTTAATAATTTAGTCTCTTTATTTTTAGAATTTAAAATTGGAGTTCATTTGTTAACACTATTAATATTTTTCTATTAAATTTGTTGTTGTGACATTATAAGAGTTTAACACATTTTAATGGACTGAATTTAACAAAGAAGTTTAATGAAATTAAAAATTTTAAAATTCTCATAAGCATTTTAATTAAAATAAGATATTTCATTTAACTAATAGCATTATAAACATTGAGATACCAAATTATGTCAAAATTAAAATATAAATATAAAATCTCAAATTTAAGAATAGTATAAGGACCAAAATTAAAATTTGACTAATTTTATATATCAAGACATTATAAAACTAAAAGAACTATAGTAAGAATAAGAGAGAAGAGGAGACACAAAAGTGAAAGGATAATTCTACTTTTCTTAGCTTCAATAAGCTTGTACATATCATTTAATTAATTAATATACATAGATTACATAACTTACATTAATATTATACATAAATTACATAACTTAATGAATTAATATTATACATAACTTACATTAATATTATACATAAATTACATAACTTAATTAATTAATTAGTATTATACATAAATTACATAACTTAATTAATTAATATTATACATAACTTACATTAATATTATACATAAATTACATAACTTAATTAATTAATATACATAAATTACATAACTTACATTAATATTATACATAAATTACATAACTTAGTTAATTAATATTATACATAACTTACAACTTACATAACTTGCATTTTTTAATTATTCATAAATTACATAACTTACATTAATATTATACATAAATTACATAACTTAATTAATATACATAAATTACATAACTTACATTAATATTATACATAAATTACATAACTTAGTTAATTAATATTATACATAACTTACATAACTTACAACTTACATAACTTACATTTTTTAATTATTAAGTAAATTACATAACTTACTTAATTTTCATAATAAATAACTTACATAACTTACATAATACATAACTTATATGACTTACATAACTTACATAGCATAATTTTCATAATACACAACTTACATAATTTTCATAATAAATAACTTACATAATACATAACTTGCATAGCTTAATTATACTTATTCCTAAATCCTAAACCCGTGCAATTTATTGTCAAAATTAGGCTTCAAGAAATAAGAAATGGACCGGTCTTGGATGAATTTGTCAAGGGTAAGCGACGGTTATCGAAATGGAGTACAAACTTTTCTAAATTTTGCATTTCAATATGCAAGCCAAGAGAACATGATTCTTTGCCCGTGTAAGAAGTGTGTCAACATAAACTGGCATTATCGTGAAGTTGTATACGAGCATCTAATTGTTGATGGGTTTGTTCGTGGTTATAAACAATGGTTTTTTCATGGAGAATGCCCACATAGTACTTCCTCTTCAAGGATGGATGTATCTTATGATAGTATTGATTACCATCAGTCTGTTAGAGGGGATGACATGGAAGGGATGTTGCGGGAAGCATTTAATATTAACAGTCATGGTTTACAGTCGTTCCTACCCGACTTTGTGCCATCTGATGATTGTAATCTCGGTGGAAATGTTTTTACCGAACCCGGAAGAAGTGTACATCATGAAGAGCCGAATGGAGAAGCGGCAAAGTTCTGCGCGCTACTTAATGAGATGAACGAAGAACTATATGAGGGATCGAAATTTTTAAAAATGTATTTCGCATTCGTCTTTTCCAGTTAAAATGTTTGGGAGGGTGGACCGAACTCATTGACAATCTTGTTAGAGTTTTGAGAGAAATGTTTCCGCTTGCAAAAATCCCTCATCATGCAAAGATATGAAGAAAATAATAAAAGACTTAGGTCTTGGGTACAACAAAATCCATAGTTGCCCGAATGATTGCATGTTGTATTAGGCGATCGGAGAAACCAACAGTCTTTGTCATGTATGCGGCGAATCCGTTGGATAAATAGAAACACGAAGATGGGAACGACGATGAAAATGATGCACGACCAAGAAAGAAGCGGTCAAGATTTTGCGGTATTTTTCACGATACCAAGGTTTCAAAGGCTTTTCATGTCGTCGAAGACAGAGGAGTCAATGACGTGGCACCATGAAGGACGAACTGATGATGGATTATTAAGGCATCCGGCAGATTCTTTAGCTTGGAAATCATTTGACAATAAATTTCTAAGCTTTGCAAGTGATCCCAGGAGTGTGAGGCTTGGCCTAGCATCTGATGGATTTAATCCTTATAAGATTATGAGTCTCGCATCGAAGATTGGCGATGAGTGCTTGTTCCTTACAATCTGCCTCCGTGGATTTGCATGAAGCAATCTTCCCTTATTTTATCTATGATTATCCTTGGAGAGAAAGGGCCCGGGAATGATATCGACATTTATTTACAGCTACTTATTGAAGAGTTAAAACAATTATGGGCTGGTGTCGAGACATACGATGTGCTAAGAAAGGAGAACTTTAATTTACGTACAGCTTTGATGTGGACCATTAATGACTTCCCCGCTTATGCCAATTTATCCGGTTGGAGTACCAAGGGTCGTTATGCGTGCCCTTGTTATGCTGCACAAACATGTTCACAATGGTTATACAATGGAAGAAGTTCTCTTACATGGGGCATCGCCGGTGGTTACCGAAAAATCATAGATTTAGATTTCAGAATTCGGCATTTGACGGTACTAAAGAGTTCAGAGAAGCTCCTTCGCAGACAAGTGGATCTGAAATCTTGTTAATGTTGGAATATATGAATTTCAGTTATGGGAAGATGAATCAACCACCAAACACACAAAGAAATAGAAGATGTTCAAGAACTTCAGAAGGTACAGGATCGAGCCGCTTTAACTTTATGCAACATGGAAAAAATCTTCCCACCTTCCTTCTTCACTATTATGGTTCACTTGATAATCTATCTCCCGCATGAAGCAATTCTTGGCAGACCCGTTTTCTATCGATGGATGTATCCCATAGAAAGGTGTTAATTACAATTTTTAAAATTTTCCTTCATTCACCTATATGTCTTTAGTTACAACTTTTGATAATGTTGTATATCGTGTTTAGGTTCCTATCCAAATTAAAGTCTTATTGCCGCAACAAGCGTTATCCAGAAGGATCGATTGCTGAAGGCTACTTGGCAGAGGAATGTATGACCTTCTGTTCAAGATATTTGGAAGATGTTGAAACAAGGTTGAACAGACCAAATAGAAATGCTGGACTCACGGATCATAACTTTGCCGATAATTATTTATTCCAAAGTTTTGGAGAACCAATCGGTAAAGTTAAAATTACAGAATTAGATGATTTATCGTGGGTACAAGCACATCGATATGTTCTGTTTCACCACGAATCAATGGAACCTTTATGCAAGAAAGTTCTAGAAATTTGATAAATATTCATCATTTAAAAATTGTTTATAGTCTAACAAACTGAACATATTTTTAACATAGTAAGTACAAACAAATATTGAGATCTCGTTCGCGCTCTCGAAGAACACAACATCGAGATATCAATAAGTTGTTTACAGAATCTTTTCATGAATGGTTAAGCCAAGCGGTATGTAATTGGAGCTTTCAACGACAAATAATAATATTTACTCAAAACATTTTAATTACTCGGTTTACTTTCCATTCAATAGGTTTGAGTGGGAAGAACGTCACCGACGAAGTTAAATGGCTTTCCCAAGGTCCAAATCGGTGGTTAAAAATGTAGTGCGTTCCTCATAAACGGATTCAGATTTCATACAAAATATCGCGAGAGATTGAGGAGAATGCAAAATTGTGGAATAGTTGTTAATTCCTCAATTACAAGTTATGTTAGTGCTAGGGACAATAATCCTGTGGAGGGAAATGTGGAATATTTTGGACTTCTTACTGACATAATTGAGTTGGATTACTACGGCAAATGGAAAGTTGTCTTATTTCGAGGTGATTGGGCCGATGTTAATACTGCACATGGAATCAAGCAATATCAATTTGGTTTCACAATGGTAAACTTCGCTCGATTGATTCACACAGGACAACAATTGATTGATGAGCCGTATGTATTTTCTTCTCAAGTCAAACAAGTTTTTTACTCAAAAGATCCAACTAATGAGGGTTGGTACGTTGTACTCCGTAACATCCCTAGAGACTTGTTTGACATGGGCAGTGGAAGTAGAGATGACATTGACGACAGAACACAAACTTTGCCATTTCCAGAACAGAACTTAAACGAAAACATCCCTAGTACTAGTACACAATTTCAATGGGTCCGCCAGGATACGGATGAAGATATTTACGAATTATAATGTAGTAAGCTTTTACGATTATCTAATTATATTTACGAATGATGATATTTCAACTATTTTATATGTGATATTATTGTTGTAATTGTATACTATGTTTTCAACTAGTTTATTTGTATTGCAGATAAAATGCCTAGAAAAAAAGTGCGATCGCACCGCATTGTTCAAGGTATTCCAAACTCATGAAACAAACAAAGACCTTGAATAATGATCGCTATTAGATCTTCGAATGTTCCGATTACACCTGAGGAACCTATAGAAGTTCAAAGTAATTTAACATTTAATTTACATGTGTGTTGACTTCTTGTTTATTTTTTAAATTTCAGATATTACAATACTTTTATTTTTCAGATGAAACGGTGGGACGCGGAGAGTTCGCGGACGTCATTTGATCTTGAAAGCTATTTATACGAGCTAGATCCAGTCGAGCGTGTCCAAGTATCCAGTAATAGCTTTGGTCAGCCTGTTGGATCAGAAGCTCGCCTTTTAGCAGGATACATTGGCATTCTAGCACGGAATGCAAATATGTTGCCAATTAACTTCGGTTCATGGCATAAAGTGCCCGAGAGTAATAAGAACCAAGCTCTCGATAACATTAAGGTAACAAAACGTGTATGTCATTTATAATACTTGGGTTTAAGTTTCGTTTACATTTACTTTCTTAAGTTGTGTTTTTTGTAGGCGAGATTTGCTCTAGATGTCTCCGATGCTTGTGTAAAGAAGGCATTGGGAAAAAGATGGAGAAACCATAAGAGCACTTTAAAGAAAGACTATTTTAAGACAAAAACAACACTCGACGAGAGATTACAAAATGTCCCACCGGGAATGTTGAGGTACCAGTGGGAAGAGGTCGTTAGATTTTGGACTTCGAAGAAAGGAGAGGTATGTGTAACTTATAAAATTTTGTAATTATTTTAGTGTATAGTATTTCCTAATTAACGTACTAATAATTTCATAATGTAGGATCGTGAACGAGTTGGAAAAAATAGTAGGCAGCAACAAAAATTCACTCACACAGCTGGGTCGAAAAGTTTTTCGTGTGTAACTCATGCAGAGGTATTTTGAATTTTTTAATATTGGCAGATATTTATTACTTTCTATCAATTAATATTTTTACTATTGTATTGTAGGAACTGTCGTCCGGTCAAAAAGTTGGACGCCTTCAACTTTTTAACATTACACATAGGAAGAAAGATGGAAACCCTATGACTCCTGAAACTGCAGAAATTATGGTACGTTTGCTTAATACAATTTCACTTGTTTTAATTATTTATAGTGTTTATTTTCTAATGATTTTTTCATTTATTGTAATGCAAATATTTTTAAGTTATGTTGCATTGAGTTTTTTAATATATATTGCGTTCCTAACTATGTGATTTATTTTTTAGGAAAAATTAAAGGATAAAAAGGCGGAGTACGAAGCGATTGCTTCCAGTGATAGTTCTGTTCATATTGACGACATTGATAACCGGATTATCACTGAAGTTTTGGATCCTGAAAGTTATGGTCGGGTTCGATTTCAAGGATCTTTTGTTAACCCATCCCAATATTTTGGATCTAGCTCGCAACAATATATACCTTCTTGGGAGTCGAAATAAGTCAAGTTCAGAGGTTAAGAGACCAGATGGCTCAGATGCAAGCGACAACAACTGAGCAAATTACACAACTTAAAGCAGAGGCAACATGAGAGAAGCTGAGGTTCAAAAAAGATATGAAGAACTCCAGCTACAACTTAAAGCAGATCAAGAATGAGAGAAGTCGAGGTTCAACGAAAGTATGAAGAACCCAAAGAGAACTTAAAGCAGATCTGCAAGAAGAGAAAGAGGCATGAGAGAGAGAAGTATAGGCTGCAGCGAGGGAAGCAGAGGCTATAGCGAGCGAAGTAGAGGCTGCAGCGAGGAAGCAGAGAGCGTCAAAAGTTCAATGAACTTCAAAGATGATTTCAGAGTATGATGAAGATGTTTCAAAGATTGCAACAAATTACCGTCTTAGACTATCGTGTAAATATACTTCAATTTTGACTTTTAATTATCATTTTAACTTTTAACATTTTTGTAAGAATAATACGAATTTTATTTTATTTATTGAAATTTATTATATTATTTGTTTAATATATAGATTTATTACTTTTGGCTGGTTTAGATATGATTTCCTCTGATTTGTTTTTACAGGAGGGCTGAAAATATAAAAAAATTTATTTTACAAATCTGCCAAATTTAGTGGCGTTTTTGGTAAAAGCATCGCTAAATATAAGGGTCTTTAGCGGCGTTTGTGGAAAAAGCGCCACTAAAGATCATGGTCTTTAGCAGCGTTTGTGGGGAAAGCGCCGCTAAAGATTAGGTTCTTTAGTGGCGTTTGTGGTCGAAGCGCCGCTAGAGATCAAGGTCTTTTGCGGCGTTTGTGGGAAAAGCGCCGCTAAATACCCTAATCTTTCGCGGCGCTTGTCGCAAAAACGCAGCTAAATACCCTGATCTTTAGCAGCGCTTCTCGCAAAAACGCCGCTAAAGTCCCTGATCTTTAGCGGCGCTTCCACTAAAGCGCCGCTAAAGGTCTTAGTCTTCAATGGCGTTTGTGCTAGAAGCGCTGCTATAGACCAACACCTTTAGCGGCGTTTATTTCTAAAAACGCCGCTAAAGTTAGCGGCGCAGTCATTAGCGGCTTCTGTTGCGGCGCTTTTCAAAGCGCCGCTAAAAGTATTTGCGGCGCTTAGCGCCGCTAAAAGTATTTGCGGCGCTAAAAAGCGCCGCTAAAGGCCTAAAAAAGCACCAGTAAAAGCCTGTTTTGGTGTAGTGTCTACATAAGGAGTTTTGACTATTCATTTACATAACTTAAATACTATAGGAGTTGTAACTATTCATGTGTATAACTTTTTATCTTCAAGTCTCTTCACTCTTCATATTCAAGTCTCTTCACATTTTTAACTTTTCATAATTTATTTGTGCAAGATTAATTTAATTATGTGCCAACACTATCTTTAGGCAGTACAAATGAGACTCAATCTGGGATATCGAAAAGTGATAATTGGAAGGGATTCCCATTTGATTATCAGGAAATTGCAAATAAAACAAGATGACATATCTATTATAAGCACCTACATCAAGGACTTGAAAAAGCACACATCCTTGCTACATAAGGGATAAAAAGAGGGGAGGTCACTTATTTGGAGGGAGTGATTCCTGATTTTGCAGTAGAAGAAACGGAGTGCGACAGAAGATGGTGAGGAAAGCTGACGTAAAGAAAGTGAGGTGCCAGAATAGTTGTGATGAAGACTGTTGGAGTTCTATTTTTGTTCATCTCTGATTTATGCTTTTTTTAGAAGAAAGAATGATTATCCCATCTTGGGTCGTACTATTCTCCCATCTTGGTTCTTACTATAATCTCTTTTAGTTTCATAACATTTACTAGTTTCTTTTCTCAATTTTAATTTACGTAGGACATGTGTCCACTTCGAACAAAATAGAAAACTTGTTTATCTAAATTAAAATTAGTTCCCACATTAATGTCTTTAATTTTTAATTAATTAATAATAACACACCCACCTTTAAACGTATTATTTATAAGAAATAATAATATAAACTTATTATTTAAAAAATTCCTTAAGCGGAAATAGGTATAATTACTAAGCCAACATACAAGCAAATGTTTGAACCAATCTCCCAATAATAAACTTTTAGATACATAATTTAAAATAAAATAGTTCCATAATTTTTCGAACCAATTGAGTAATGTTAACAAATATTTTAAATATATCATTTAAAAATAATTAAATTTAGTCGATTGAGTCTCAGTTCTATTGGTATAAGTATGGTTGTCAATGCAGGAAGATGTGGGTTCGAGTACAATGAAGCGCATTATCCTTCTACTTATGGGTTGGAAAGGGGTTATGGGTAGATCTAGGCATTGTGTCAAAAAGACTGATATGATCAGATGTTAAAAATAATAATTAAATTTGAAAGATTAAAGGAAATCTTTTTAGAAATAATTTTATTTTTTAAATTATTTCTAGCGGGTCGGTTACCTATCTTAAGAATAAAAGATATATCATTGTTAGCTCGAAACAATTACTTAGAAATAATCTTGGTGCTTGGAAGGAGTGACAAAGGAGTGAGCACTGCTTTAGCACTGCATGAAACCAAAAATAAGTAAGAGGCACAAAGTTTGTTTACGCAACTTGGTTTTCTTATGTCTACGAAGCCTAACTCAGTGAAAAGTATCTATTATCTTCAAACTCTTACACAGTGATTCCAATTCTATCACACACCCGTGACAATTTTCTCACTTGTATATTTGAATACTAGAACCCTCACCACTAATTTCACCCTGTGAATTCAGTAAGTAAAACCACAACACAAGTTTTACTATCAATATGCACTCACAAAATATAGTTCCTCACTTGATCAATTTTAGTGCTTTAAATTATAAGTACATAACCCTATACAAGCCTCTCAATTATATTAAATTGTTCAAGACTTACTAACATAGAGAAGATCTGTCACAATCCCACTAAAAAAGTAATAAGATAAGCTAAATACAATGTAATACGAACAAGTAATGTAAACATGGACTCTTAGCAGTTAAGCAATCAAAATTTCAATCCAATCCAATACCCATGATACAAAGGATTAGATGGGTGATCTGACTTGATCCAATCTCCAAAACATGTTTTCCCAAGTTATATGATCTTTAATTATGTGCTAAATATTATCCATATAATCAACACAATCCATACATGTTATTCAATAAATTGTCGACATCGCAAATTTGAAAGTTGTCTTAAACAACTCCAACTCCATTGACACTCAATTACCAATTCCATATTTTTCAACAACCATATATCATGTATAATAAATTTAAAAAAAACCTTACGAACTCTCAAATAGATTGGTACATATTTTTAAATTAGGATAAATATCAAAAGTATACATGAACTTTGATTCAATGTACAATATCATACATGAACTCGATTTTGTGCGATTTTATACATGAAATTTTGATTTGATTTAATTTTCACAAATCACAACAACATTACCAAATTAGCACAATTATACATTGATATTTACATAGACAAATAATTATATTAATTCGGTATGAAAATGAATGTATGTATTCATTTTGTTAAATGTGTACTCTTGAATTAAAATTAAAGTTTCATACACATATGAACCAAAATTCAAATTTCATGTCTATAACTGTACCAAATCAAAGTGCATGTATAAATTTGATATTTATCTCTTTAAAATTTGATTAAAAATAAAGATATAATTATTTAAAATATATATCTTCAAAATAAATTTTAAATTGAATCTCAGTTGTGCTATATTGATGGGGTGTTCACCTACTTTAAGAATAACCCGAGTTTATATTACCGTTGTAAAAAAATAACATTTAATTAAAATCTAAAATTTAAAATTAAAAAAATTTGGGTGCAAACTACCCACATTTCATTTCACAAAATAAAAAATTTTGGAAACGCTAAGGCACAAACTCCAAACATATCTAACAAAAAGCCACATAAAGGAGATATTTTTTCAATTAATAGTATATAGATACATGTACCCAATAGCACTGATAATGGTAATTCATTCAGTCTTTCCTTGTTTGCTCATCTAAATGGCAAGCTTTCATTTTTTTTTAAAATTAAGAAAATCGTTAATAATAAAACAAAATAAGGTGATTGAAAAAGAGTAGGATAAGTAAACTCTTCCTCTCAAGTTTCAAACAAATTTGAGCAGATAATTAGAATGGCAGTAGCACTGTTTATGAATATCTTGCTTCTATCTCTCCCTTTCTTCCTCTTCATAACTCTCCTGAAACGTAGCATTAGCAACCATGGCGATTGCAATCATCTTCCCCCAGGCCCTCCAAGTCTTCCCTTGATTGGTCACTTACATATGTTGATGTTTGGTAACTCAGACCTCCTCCATATTTTCCTTTGGAAACTCTCTAAACAATATGGTTCTCTCCTGTCCTTACGACTTGGATTTAGGCCAACCCTTGTAGTTTCTTCAGCAAAAATGGCTAAAGAGGTTATGAAAACTCGTGACCTCGACTTCTGCAGCAGGCCTAATCTATGTGCTATTCGCAAATTATCTTACAATACATCGGATTTGTCTTTTTCACCATACAGTGAGTCCTGGAAGGAGATTAGGAAAATTTGTGTTATACATCTGTTCAGCAGAGTGCGAAAGTATCGTTCCATTCGAGAAGACGAAGTTGCTCACCTGGTTGAGAAAATACGTCGATTATCCGTTGATTCTAAGCCTGTCAACTTGAGTGAGGCAATGGTGTGCTTATCCTGTTCAATAATTTCAAGAGTGGGCTTCGGTAAGACTTACGATGAAGAAGGAGCTGAAGGAAGTAGGTTACATGGGCTGATTAAAGAAAGTGTAGCCATGTTTACAAGCTTTAGTTTTTCTGACTGTTTTCCTTTCATGGGTTGGGTTGATAGATTCACTGGGTTTCACGCTCGTCTTGAAAAATTTTTCATAGAACTTGATACCTTCTATCAACAACTCATTGATGAACATCTTAATCCGAATAGGCTAAAACCAGAGCAAGAGGACATACTCGATGTGCTATTACAGACATGGAAGGACCGTGATTTTCTATTTGATCTTACCCTAGATCACATAAAAGCTGTTATTATGGTTATTTCATCTTCACCCAAAGCGTTTATTATTAGCTTCACGCTTTATGTATCATAACTTTGATTTTTTTTAACTTCTGCAGGATGTTCTTTTTGCTGGAACGGAGACAACTGCGGTTACTGTGATTTGGGTCATGAGCTTCTTGATGAAAAATCCAGAGTGTTTGAAGAAAGCTCAAGAGGAAGTAAGGGATTTGATTGGGAAAAATAGATTTCTAAACGAAGATGATGTTCAAGCTTTAACTTACCTAAAGGCTGTGGTAAAAGAAACATTCAGATTGCAACCAACACTTCCATTGTTGCTACCACGAGAAACACTTCGAAAATGCTGCATAGGTGGGTACCAAGTACCTGCCAATACCTTGGTGTATGTGAATGCATGGGCAATAGGAAGAGACCCTGAAGCTTGGAGAAACCCTGAAGAATTTTGTCCTGAAAGGTTCATTGGCAGCTCTATTGACTACAAAGGGCTCAACTTTGAGCTCATACCGTTTGGTGCGGGTAGAAGGGTTTGCCCTGGAATGCATATGGCAGTTGCAGCAGTGGAGCTTGTTCTTGCTAATCTTCTTTACAAGTTTGATTGGGAAATGCCGACCGAAATGAACAAGGAAAACTTAAACTTTGATGGCACGCCTGGCTTAGTTACGCACAAAAAAGATGCTCTTATCCTTGTGGCTGGGAAGATTAATGATTAATCAGTGTATCATTATAGTAACTTATTTGATGCTTATTGCTCTAGTTTCTACTTTGTACAGTTTCATCTTGAACACTTATCAAACGTTAGAAACACCTCGCTTGTTTAATTAACCTGCAATTACTGCTATGTTTGTCAAGCTACCATCTCAATTGAATATATATATATATATATATATTGCAAAAAGCAATTTATATATATCTGCAAATATACAAATATGTGTTATCCATTAACCATTATTATCCTTACATATATAGTATGAAGGAATATTGTATTTCTCAGTTGGTGTGTGGTACAATTAACAAACACTAGTTTTCATTCTTTAATCGCACAGGTTAGTTGTATGTATTACATATACGAATGAAATAATGTATTCTTACAAATATGCACATAGCTTACAAGATTAAGCATTAAACTAGGTTCAAACCAAAACATTATTCACAAGAAACACATAGATAAACACCTAAGTTCATGCCACAATATCGAGTTACAAAATGAGCAAAAGTTTATTGAGGTGATAGGTGAATAGTATGAGCTTCAAGGCGATCCGAACGACACGATCCGCAAACCGACAATCTACAGAAAAAGGAAAAACACTGGGTAAGCATTTCGAATACTTAATAAGCCCATATAAAACTTACTCAACTTACCTTAACATTTTAACAATTAGGTAAATGTACTACATTGAAATCAAGCTTAAAATTCCTTTTGCATCACATTCCTCTATATGCAATTCAATAAACACATCAATGGTTAGTTCAATTCCATAGCACAAGTTTATATCACAATCATATAAATGCAGAAATTTCCATCACACAACATATATAAACTACTTTATATTTAAAACTTTAACATGTATAATTCTATTTACATATGTATTCATTTCTATTTTCACCCAGAGAACTCTAGTAAATTGAACTAGGATACACGACATTGATTTAATTACATATGTTGACATTACCGGGCTACTAACACTAGCTTAGTACGATGCTATAAACATTAGCTTCAGAGAACCGCAACATATGTTGGATCTCAAGTCATCATATCAATTTCTCATTTTTCTTTTCTGTATCATTTCAAACCCTATAACCATATACACACTTTTCATATATCGAATGGTAATTCATATACATCTTAACTTTGTAACATCATCATATACACATCTTCTAATATTATAACAATTTCACATCATTCGATATCATATATTTCATAATTTACAATTTAGTTCATTCGATGCCAAAGATCATTGAAATTACAATTAACCTAAATTAATAAACACTATTGTAACAAGCCAAATTCATCCGGCCCAAACCCAAACAAAACAAACCAAAAAACAGTTAAAACAAAAAATAAATAAAAGTCCATTAACACTCCAAATTACAAGCCTAAAACCCAATCTACTAACCTAAACCCCAAGCCCAAATACAAAAAAAAAACCCTAAAGCCCAATAGCCAACTATCCTAAACTAAAAAAAAAAAAAAACCCTAAAAGTCCCTATGCCTCTAGCCGCCGTCCTCACCACATTAGCAGGCATGTCGTCTAAGGCCTGGCACCTCCTCGTCCTTGCCACCACCGCCCGCAAAAAACAGAGAAATAGAGACAAAGAAGCAGAGAAAAGAAAGAAAAAATATTATCATTTTGTAATATATTTCGGCTATAAAAGCCGAAAATAGATTGTAACAAAAAAAATTTGGCAGAGAATACAAAAAAAAAACCAAGTTAAAAAAGGTGTTTCTTTTATTTAATCTACTATTTTATTTTACTTTTTTTCATAAAAAGCATATAAAATAATGAACAAGGTTTAAAAAAAACTTACCTCAATATCGCTTCATCTTCCACCACCGTCGTTGATGGCTTTCTGCCAATTCGAATGGTCTATGAACCCATTAGGGTTCGTCAATGGCCTCGACGGAGAAGAGGAAAATAGAATACAACAAAAAAAAAAAACAAAGGTAGTCAATCTTTTTTTTATACCTTTTTATTTCGTAAAATATAAAAATAAAAAAATATATATTTAAATTTTTTTACCTGTTAAGCGCCTTCATAGAATCCCTTCCTCCGACTCGAAAAGCCTCGGAACCCCTAGGGTTCCGTTGAGGGCCTCGTCGGAGAAGGGAGAAACTGAAAGGATTCTTTTCCTTCGACTAAACCTCGACTAAATTTCTAGGGATTTAAACCCCAAATATGTATTCTACTCGAAAAGAGGGTCAAAAGGGCCTATTTTGGGGAACTCTAGCCACCGAAGGCGGCAATCTCCGTCGTTGATAACCGGTGGCCACGGTGGAGACCCACCATCTCATGGCCGGACAAAAAGGGGGTTGAGAGAGTAGAAGAGTTTTTTTTTTTTTAAAAAGGTTACAAATGATTTTTTTTAAAAGATTTTTTTGACTTATATAAGCTCCTTAAAACAGCGTCATTTTGGGTTTGTCTTCAAACGCCCAAAACGGTGTCATTTCAAGCCTAATCCGAATTCTGACCCGACCCTTCCTAAGATCTGCGTGTTTTTGAACGGAGGGGCTAATTGCCATTTTGGTTCTTCCACCTTTTTGCCCCTTTTTAATCTTGTCCTATTTCTTTTTTATTTATTTTAATTTTACCCCTTTTAATTTATTTTCTTACATTTTAGTCCCTTGACCTACTGTTGACCCACTGAGGGTGACACGTGTACTGGGGTTGGGGAAAATAGCACACTAGGTGGCTATATTTTTCCACTTTGTTTTAATTTAATCCTTTTTTTTCTTGCAATTCGGACTTTAAAATGTTTTAGGGTTTCAATTTAGTCCTTATTTTTTATTCGGTCCCTTTACTTTATGTTATTTAAATTCCAGCATGTTTAAATTTTTATTTATTATTTTTTCCTTTAAATTCTGAAATTTACATTTTACCCTCAAATTTCCAAATTATTTCCTTTTAGTCTTTTATTTACTTCTTTGTTTTTTTTAATTTGCACTTTAAATTTAGTCCTCTATTCATTTTATTCAGCATATTTATTTCTTTTTAATTCCTGCACTTTTAATCTTTGTTATTTATATTTTTCCTTCAAATTGTATAATTTGTTATTTGGTCCTTAAATATTATTATTAGCACTAATTAACATGTTTTATAACATTATTATTAGTTATGATATATTGCATTATTTATGTTCTTATGACATCATATACAACATTTAAACATACTCGTGTATCTCATACAGGGTATTATGTTCGAATAAGTCCATAGTATGTCATATTAGAAGCCTCATTTTCATACATTGTATATTTAGCAATTTGAACCAAGGCGGTGTTCTTTAATTAGGGGACTCAAGAAATTGTGCCTCTAACTTACGGAGTACGATTTTCTCTTTGAACCGAAATAATCAAACTTTCATCCTCTTTTTTTAAAAAATAAATTTTAAAAATACATAAGATTTGGGCAATAATTAAACGACGAGCGTTCTTATTTTTGAGAATTCGAGGTTTTGGGTCCCAACTTACGGGACATGACCTTTCATCTTAATCGGCCCGAAATGAGAAAACCTCTTCATTAAAAATTCAATTTAGATAGTGACATTTTCAGCGCCATCAAATAACATCATGTAAAAAGGGATCTCATTTTAAATTCTCTTCGGATTCTCAATTTTTGACGTCAAGATATTAAGTAATCAACTAGGTACTAATTTTGGGCATTATGACGGTGTTAATCATTCCTCATACGTAACCGACTCCCGAACCCATTTCCTGAATTTTGTAGACCGAAAATCATCTTTTTAGTAAATCTAACATTTTATTAAAATGACCAAGTTTTGAGGTGGTCTAATCACACCTAATTAAAAAGGATTGGTGGCGACTCCATTTTCACTTTAAAATAACAAGTCGATTGCCAAAAAGGTTTCGACAATTATAATATAATTCAAACATAACATAAAATAACATAGTTAGTTCCATATGAGCTTACCTGGAAAAACAGCAAGCAAACAAGGTGTTAAGGACTAATCTACAATTTCTCCTTTTTTTCGATTATCTTTCAATTGATTCAAATTTTGATCTATAATAATTTATTACAATTTATCATTTCTAAACATCTATTAACAATCTACTTTAACCATAAATCAGTTCAATTTCTTTTTTGAATTTTTAAATTTTAAATTTTATTCAATTTAGTCCCTAAAATCAAAATAGCTATAACTTTCAAATTTGAGCCTCGATTTTGAAATCAATCTCAATTCCATTCTTCTACAGCCCTCTAATAACTATATTTATAGAAATTTCACACAAAATTTGAAATTATTACATTTTAGTCCCTAAGTTCAAAACTAACATTTTCACTTTACAAACTAGTTATTTTTCAAATCTAAGTTTAAAATTAAACTATTGAACACTAAAACTTCAAGCATTCATCAATTGCATCATTTATAAACTTTAACAATTTCGGAAAGTAATACTTGAGTTAACTAAATCAAACTGTAATGATATCAAAAACATAAATTTTACAAAAAAAAATGAATTTTTAATTTAGTTACATGCAAGGGCAGAAGACCTTAAAAACAAAACAATGGCTTCTTCTTTTTCTTCCTCCTACAATGGGGGATGATGGGAAAATAAAAGATGGTGACTTTCATTTTATTTTATTCTTTTAACTTATTATATTTTTAATTTTATTTTATCAAATCCTCCAACCACCCGTCCACTAACATATAAAATGGCTTATTTTCCATTTTGTACCATGGTTTAATTACTACTTTAGTCATTTAGCAATTACAAATCTATAGCAATTAACTTTTGTTGTTTTTATGATTTAGTCATTGTACTCTAATTAGCTATCTAAACAGCAAAATTAATGGGCCAAACTTCAATTAAATTTTATACTAACCTCGTAAATATTATATTTAATATTTATGGACTGGCTCGTCGAAAATGGGGTTCTGAAACTACTGTTTCTGACACCACTGACTTTCAGGTCGAAACACCTGTACATTAACTAACTATCCAATTAACAAAATCGTCAAACCAAAATTTAATATAATACTCAAATTAACTCACAAATATTAATTAATAATATTTACGAATTTGATCATCGGAGAACGGGATTTCGAAACCACTAAAAAATAGGTTGTTATAATATAATATTAAAAGTGCATGATTATATAAATATTGTTTTTTATACGGTATAAATATTGTTTAAATTTTTAAAAACTGTATGAAATTTTAAAAGTTTTTTTAGGTAATATGTTTCTAAACTATTATTTCTTATTTTTAAAAATAAAAAAGTATATTTTTATATTAATATAAGCTTTAACAGTATTTGAATGAAAAATAAAGGTTTGCATATTTTCAAATTAATTATAAATAATTTTTAATTTTATTATAATTTTTAATAAGTTGAAATTCGAATCAGAATTTAAAACAAAACAACTTAATTTAGAAGAATATTGGGTGCATATTCCACAAAATAGAAATGATCATAATAAGAATATATAATTTTCTGATTACATTACTAATACTAAAAATGAATATATATTAGGCGCATCGACACGTTACATTTCACAAAATAGAAAAATTGGAAAGCGACATATACCCACAAACTCTAATCATATTTAATAAAGTGGTGGATATTTTTTCAATTAATGCCACTGATAATGATGCTTCTTTTAACTCATTCTCCTAAAACATTGTATTAGCCATAATGCCAATTTTATTCTCCATTCAGTCTTTTCTTGTTTCCTCATCTAAATGACAAGCTTTCATTTTCTTTAAACTTAAAAAAATGATTGAAAAAGAGTAGGATATAGTAGACTCTTCCTCTCAAGTTTCAAACAAATTTGAGCAGATATTTAGAATGGCAATAGCACTGTTTACATTCATCTTTCTTCTAGCTCTCCCTTTCTTCCTCTTCATAACTCCCCTGAAACGTAGCATTAGCAACCATGGCGATTGCAATCATCTTCCCCCAGGCCCTCCAAGTCTTTCCTTGATTGGTCACTTACATATGTTGATGTTTGATAACTCAGACCTCCTTCATATTTTCCTTTGGAAACTCTCTAAACAATATGGTTCTCTCCTGTCCTTACGATTTGGATGTAGGCCAACCCTTGTAGTTTCTTCAGCAAAAATGGCTAAAGAGGTTATGAAAACTCGTGACCTCGACTTCTGCAGCAGGCCTACTCTATGTGCTATTCGCAAATTATCTTACAATGTCTCGGATTTGTCTTTTTCACCGTACAGTGAGTATTGGAAGGAGATTAGGAAAATTTGTGTTGTACATCTGTTCAGCAGAGTGCAAAAGTACCGTTCCATTCGAGAAGACGAAGTTGCTCGCCTGGTTGAGAAAATATGTCGATTATCCCTTGATTCTAAGCCTGTCAACTTGAGTGAGGCAATGGTGTGCTTTTCGTATTCAATAATTTCAAGAGTGGGCTTCGGTAAGAGGTACGATGAAGAAGGAGCTGAAGGAAGTAGGTTACATGGGCTGCTTAAAGAAAGTCAAGCCGTGTTTACAAGCTTTAGTTTTTCTGACTATTTTCCTTTCATGGGCTGGGTCGATAGATTCACTGGGTTTCACGCTCGTCTTGAAAATCTCTTCAAAGAACTTGATACCTTCTATCAGCAACTCATTGATGAACATCTTAATCCGAATAGGCTAAAACCAGAGCAAGAGGACATACTCGATGTGTTATTACAGACATGGAAGGATCGTGATTTTCTATTTGATCTTACCTTAGATCATATAAAAGCTATTATTATGGTTATTTCATCTTCATCCGAAACGTTTATTATTAGCTTCACGCTTTATTTATGTATAACTTTGATTTTTTAACTTTGCAGGATGTGCTTTTTGCTGGAACAGAGACAACAGCGGTTACCGTGATTTGGGTCATGAGCTTCTTGATGAAAAATCCAGGGTGTTTGAAGAAAGCTCAAGAGGAAGTAAGGGATTTGATTGGGAAAAAAGGATTTCTAAATGAAGATGATGTTCAAGCTTTAACTTACCTAAAGGCTGTGGTAAAAGAAACATTCAGATTGCAACCAGCAGTTCCATTGTTGCTACCACGAGAAACACTTCGAAAATGCTGCATAGGTGGGTACCAAGTACCTGCCAATACCTTGGTGTATGTGAATGCATGGGCAATAGGAAGAGACCCTGAAGCTTGGAGAAACCCTGAAGAATTTTGTCCTGAAAGGTTCATTGGCAGCTCTATTGACTACAAGGGGCTAAACTTTGAGCTCATACCGTTTGGTGCGGGTAGAAGGGTTTGCCCTGGAATGAATATGGCAGTTGCAGCAGTGGAGCTTGCTCTTGCTAATCTTCTTTACAAGTTTGATTGGGAAATGCCGACCAAAATGAACAAGGCAAACTTAAACTTTGATGCCACGCCTGGTATAGTTATACACAAAAAAGATGCTCTTATCCTTGTGGCTAGGAAGATTTATGATTAATCAATGTATGGTTATAGTAACTTATTTGATGCTCTTATCCTTTAGTTGTATATATTAAATATTAAATATTATTTTTTTTTAAATTCATTTTCAGAAATATTATATAGTAATATACTCTACCGTAAAAATACTATATGCCATATAGTATTAAAAGTTTATCATTGTATAAATATTGTTTAAATTTTTAAAATTGTATAAATAATGTCTTATAAATTCTATATAATTTTTTTAAAAAATTAGATAATATGTTTCTAAACTATTATTACTTATTTTAAAAATAAAAATAAAAAGTAAAATTGTATACTAATTATAAGCTTTAACAGTATTTCAATGAAAAATAAAGGTTTGCATATTTTCAAATTGATTATAAGTAATTTTTATATTTATTATAATTTTTGTAATGAGTTGAAATTAGAATCAGAATTTCTTATAATTAAAAAGTACATTACCATAATTTATAATGAAATCAAAGTTCAAATTTTAGAAATTTAATTTGTGAAACAAATTTTAAAAATAAAAATAAAACCTACTATGAGCTTCATTAAAGTATAGGTTCTTTTAGAATTTGTAAAAATTAAAATTTATATATCTAATTATCTTAAATTTAAATTAAATAATACATATTTTATGATAATTTTAAATTTAATGAAATAATAAAAGTAAAATTTTAAACAAAATTTAAATTAAATTATAATGATAATGATAATTTAAAAAAACTTAATGATAACAAATTTAAATATTAAGACAAATCATATATATCTTGATGATAATTTTATATATTTTAAAAATAGATAAATAATATAGATAATATTCCATAAAAATTTAAATTAATTTTTATTTAATTTTTCTAAATTTTTATTATCGATAAACTATTGGGTCGGGGAAATGGTCGTCCGTTGGTGCAGTTTGCAGAAATCTCTTTGGTCTTACGAATTTAGTAGTGTTCTAGTGAACTTCGAATTGATATTGGAGGGTGTTGAGCGACGCCTCTGGAGATAAGATCTTGGTTAAGTTTTTCTGCAAGATTTTCCCATTCTTTCATGATCCTTTACATGATGTTCTTATCATTGATTATCATCGTCCCATGGCTGCTACTCTTTTGCTTCGACTTGGATCGATAGTAATAATAATGGCCCGAGAAAGCAACAATTGCTTGAACTTAACACCAACTTGCTGGTGCCTTGCAATTTTGTTCATGGATACGACGAACATCATGAAGACATGATTTTGACCCTTAGTGATTTTAATCAAAATTTTTTGATAAAACGTAAAAGATATTGGCTAATGGACGTAAAAAAACTGGAATGAATTGAAAGAGTTTCAATGGCAGTGCGAAGGAATTTCACATCAATCAATGGTAATGGCAGCGACAGAGTGATGCAGAGAGGCAGAGGGAAGGATAACTCAAAGTCTCTCACGACTTTTCCTCATGATGGGATCTTATCCACAACTAGCCGTCGATTCTCTTGCCGACTTTAATCAATATTAAAAATAAGTATGGGATTACACAATTTAAACTGAGTTAAACAAGTGTTTCCAAGAGTTTCAATCACTACTTTGTTAAGATGAAACGTAATCTTTATTTAGTGAGATATTCATTTAGTGAGAATAATAACATGACAATTCACCATTAAATAAAAATAGAGAAAGATTTATACATAAATAGTAAAAATTTTATTTAAACTTGATTAAATATTAATTGTAACTACTATAACTAAATACTAATAAGTCTTGAGTCTAGGGTTTAGGGTTTAAGATCTTGATTTAAAATTTAAGGTTTTAATATTTATTTATATAATTAAATAGTTAATTAAAATATATTAAATTATTTTTATTTTCATTTTAAAATTAAGGAATATTGTGAAAAAATTATATTATTTCATAAAAACATTTTTATTTTAAAATTTTTTATTTTTTAAACAATATTTTTACATATTGTAAAAGTATTGTATTCTAGTATTGTATATTATACTTCTGCACTCAAATCTAAAGCACATATAAACACCACAAAAAGGTGACTATGTGTCATAATACTACTAAGTGTCGTTCTAGAAAGATCATAACCTCAAAAAAGTCATAAAGTGTCTTGTTTCAGAAAAGTCATGTCCTTTTGGTGGATAAGTGCATTGTATTGTAATCACTGGCATTCATTTGCAAAATCTTAACAATTTGGTGACTAAGTGCAGTATATTGGAATCACCATTCATTTGCAAAATTTTTGTTTGCAACGTATCGAAATCACCATTCATTTGCAAAATCATTGTATTGGAATCACAGGTCATTTGTAAAATCTTAGTACTGTATTGGAATAATCATGGTGTAATGACTCGATTTCCAATGGTGTCAGAAATTACAGTTTTGGGACTTCGTTTCCGTAAACTGAGTTTGTAAATGTTAAATAGAGATATTTATAGAGTTAGTATATAAATTAATTGAAATCCGATTAAGTAATGTAGTCGAAATTGTAGTTAATTAGAGCCCAGTGGCTAAATTGTAAAAGCTTAATCGCTATAAATTTTTAATTAGGTAAAGACTTGAGGACTTAAATTACAATTATATCATGGACTAAAATGGTTAATAAACCATCTTAAAATAAAAGTTAGTGGAAGATGATGATTGATGCCACTAATTTAATTTAATTATGATTAATTTTAATTAAAACATCATTAAAATTAAGATTAATTAAATTATAATTTTAATATATATATATATATGTTTATGTATATATATATATGAAATTAGTGGAAGGAGAGATGCAATTCCATCTTCTTCAATTGGCCAAAACAAGGAAACAAAAGGGAGGACACGGCCCAATTTTTAGATTAAGATTAATTTAATCCTAATCTATATATATATATATATATATATGATATTAGTGTAAAGAGAGAGGCAATTTTATCTTCTCCAACTGGCCAAAACAAAGAAATAAAAGGGATGACATTTATAACAGCCCAAATTTCAGTGGCATCGAAAAAGGCGATTTTGGAGCCTCATTTTCGTAAATCGAGTCCATAAATATTTACGAAGTTAGTATAAAAGTATATTGATGTTTGACCCATCAATTATATTGATGTTTGACTCAACAATTATATTGATGTTTGACCCATCAATTTTTTATACTAATAGTTAATTTAGGTGTAGGGATTAGATTGTAAAAGTCCAATTACTATAGGTTTTTAATTGGCCAAAGACTTAGGGACTTAAATTGTAATTAGCCAAAGGCCAAAAATGGTAATTAAATCATTTGTAACATGAATTAGTGTTTAATGATGGAAGATTCCACTAATTTCTAATTAATGGTTAATTAAGCTAGTTAAAACATGATTAGTTTAATTAAACTAAGTTAATTAAGTATTAAACATGGTATAAAAGAGAAAATTAGTGGAGTTGTCATCACTTTCATCTTTTTTACCGTCCAAAGCTTAAAAACCTAAAGAAAAAGCCATCTTTTAAGGTTTTACATTTAGTCCTTGATTGGTAAGCATTTCCAAGTCCTTTTCTTGTAATTTTTATGTTTTTGAGGTCATGGAAGCTTGATTTAGCTAACCCATGTACCAATTTGTAAAATTTTTGAAGTTCTTGAAAGTTTTCATTATTGATTTCTTGAAGAATTTGAGGTTAAATTGATAGATTTTCAGCTTAGATTGTGAAAATGGACTAGATTGTAATGTTTAATTATTAGTTTTGTACATAAGGGCTAAATTGAATAAAATGTAAAATTTTGTCAAATTTTAGTATAAATAGATAGTAGAGGGTCTCTAATGAATGTAACTGAATTTGATTTTTATCGAGGCTCAAATTTGAAAGTTATGGTTATTTTGATTTTAGAGACTAAATTGAATAAAATGTAAAAATTTGGGGTATCAAAAATGAAATTATATAGGTTCATTCATGTCATGGAATAATGTATAAATATTTGGTATTGATCGAATGAACGGAATACTTGTATAGATCAAGTATTGGATCAAACTGGAAGTAATCGAGGAAAAATCAAAATTGTTGATTAGTCCCTGAAGAATCAACTTATTTGGTGTTTTAGCCATGTAAGTTCATGGTATTTATTTACTTAGGTTGTTAAGTATTTGATTGGTATATATATATATGTTTGATTGTGAATTTATTGGTATGAAAGGTGAGAATTGGAGTAAATTGAAAAGTGATGGTCATATGTGTAATTTATGCCCATGTGAACTTATTTAAGGTTAGGATACGATTGGCATGCCAATAGGGTCTTCTGCACGCTTGTACAGGATTGATTATTGATATTACCAAGGTGCAACATTTGTTGCGGATCCTCAATTACATATGACACAAGTTTAGCGCGGACGAGTAACCTGATATATCATTTTAAAGGTTTAGCCCGGATAGGTAACCTGACAAGTATATATATGTTCAGCTCAAACGAGCAACTGGTGTGGTGTAGTTACCTGTGTATCTGAGTCCATTTACTAGGGTTCAACCGGTAAAACAATTAAGGTGAAAATGAAAAATTGAAATGGGATGAAATGAACTTCTTGTTCAAAAGGAGAATGTTGAATTGAGCATGAACAATGTATTGGAATAATGTCTTGGACATGTATGCAATTATATTATCCCTTAATTGATTGAGCTTGAGATTAGTTATACAAAATGACATGAATTGGCTTGTAACATATTTGTCTAATCACAATAAGGATTTGATCAATGTATGCTAATATTTAATTATATCAATTTACATTTTCATTATTCAAATGCCAATCTCACACACTAGCTCATTTAATAACCAACTGAAACATTCCTGTGTGGAAGTGCCCATGTTCAAAAGGCCGTGTGGAAATGCCTAGGCCATGTGGAGGTCTACATACCCGTGTGCAAGCTGCACACACCCATGTGGAGGAGACACTCCTGTGTGACCGAGTTACATGGCCGTGTAAGTAGCCTGTGTAACTCACTGTCCAAAAGTGTCAAAATAAGATGCAGAGCAGACACAGCCATGTGGAAATCTCACACACGTGTGTGGCTAAGGGACATAGCCGTGTGTCCCAGGCACACGCTTATCTGAAAATCGACAAAAATCTCCAAATCGTAGCCATACGGTCGTGTGGTACCAAAAATTACCTAAAACCCTAATTCCCAAAGTCACACAGCTGTGTGAACAGCCTGTGTGTGGCACATACCTGTGTGGCCACGAAACCACACCGAAACAGACCATAAATCGTGAATTTGCATCTTCAAAGCAATCCCTAATTACTAAATGTTCAGAAACACACCTGATTTGCAATTCCAAACACAACGAATAATTGGAACGCCTCAATCCCACCAATTCTGAAAACTAGCAAACCAATCACACTCGATTAACAACAATTTGAATCATTACAACGATCCAACTACGAATTAATCTAAAACTCAACAGGAAGCATTAACCCACATTGAAATTTACCCAATTCAAAACCCTATTAGACAAAAATGTAAGGACAATGATATGTGGAAACGGAAGAAACAAGAAGAAAAAAAAGTACAATTGTTCAAAAAAAACAAGAAGAAACAAAAGTACAATTGTTCAAAAAAAACAAAAAAACGAGAGAGAGAATAGAGGAGGTAACAAAAAAGAAAATAAATGTGCAAGAGAGGGAGAAGAGAACAGAGTAACGTGGAAAAGGATTTTGGGATAACTCCCCATTTCAGATTAAAAAATAAAATAAAATAAATAAGTATTGAAACTTTAAACAAAACTAAAATAAATTAACCCCTCTAAAATACTCACGAGGATTCAAACACAAGACCTAGAGATGAACTTCTACACCCACAACCACCAAACCAGCCAACTCATTGTAACACTAAAACATGACAATAAACTCAATTTCTCAACCTACTCACTGACCCTAACCACAAACCTCAAAACTTCTAACCCCAAATTTCAGGATGTTACACGAACAATTGACCCCAGGAAAAGGGTTAAAAGCTATTCATCAGGGGTCAGATGTACCAGGAACAAATGATATGAGCCCGTAATAAATAGGCTCGTCTCAGAGAATTCCACGAGAGGGCTGGATGTTAAAAAAGATTCTTCCTTAACGAAAGGATTCTAGAAGGAAATGAATGCCAAGCCGGGGATGTCATTGTGTTATAAAGAAGACCATTTTCAGAGGAGCACTGATCTTGAGTGAGATTGATAATCCTATAAACTCGGATCCAGTCAAGAAACACTTCGTTTAAAGAAGAAGAAAAGACCAAGGTAAAAATCCGCAAAGGGCACTTTGAAAAAAAAAACTCTGTTGGGGCAATGCCGTTCTCTTGGGCCTATCGCGATTTTGCCTATTGAAGACGAGATTCTTTCTGAGTTTTTGGACCCAATCCCGATCGAGGAGGAATGTTCAAGGTTATCCATCATGGTCAAATGTGCCAAAAGCAAATGATGTGAGCAAAAAAAAAAAGAGGGAGAAGAAGAAGAGAATTTCATGAGAGGACCTAGTATCGAAGAAGATCCTTCCCACACAAAAAGAACTTCATGCCAAGATGGGAAGAACCTTATGTGGAAGGCCTTATCTGGAAAAGCGTCAATCTTGATCGGAAAGGATAACGAGGACATGCCTAATCCAATGAGTTCAAAAAAAAAAAAGAAAAAAAAGGGAGAGGCCAGGGTGAAAACCCACAAAGGGCACCTTGAGACCAAAGGGGATTTGAGTTGAAAACCCGAAAAGGGCAGCTTAAACTTTTGATCATAATGGGACATTAAGTGATCAGAGTGACTCAAATTTTGGATCAAATTGGGGGATGAGGCGATCAGAGCAGCTCAAATTTTGATCAGATCGGGGCATATGGTGATCTTGCTATACCTGAATCAGTAGGAAAGGGTAGACGACATCTTGGGGCATCGACAAAGTCCTGTTGATCTCCTAAACACATGTCTTCAGAAAGTTTGTATAGAGAAATTCAAGCTGCGATATCTGAGGCACCCAACCTTCATATTATTTATATATTAAATTTGTTGTTCTTGGAATACTTTTTCTTTTTTAAGATATACATTCCCAATCAAAATTTTTATTATTATCATTCTTTACTATTTTTGATAATTTATTCATTTTGAGCTATGCTCAGAACCATCTTTATTCTTATCCATTGTTATAACCCTTTTTGCAAGCATGTTGCATTAGAATAATGATTAATGGACAAATATTACTTTCACAAGGGAAGTTTGCATATTACTCTAGAAGTTTCTAAATAATATAAGAACCTGAAACAGGACTATTGTTTAGAAAACACCAAGTTTAAAGGGTGAAATATCTAAGAAGGAAAAGCCTAAATCAGGACTATCCTTTCAAACTTTGTTGTCCAAACAAGGATTGAACAAAATGAGAAGATGTCATGTTGGTGACAAGGTTTCAATGATTACCGAATGATAAGAAGAGGTTCTTCGGAAAAGGAAATTTTGCAATTATGCATAAACTTTTGGTGCGACGCCCTAGAAATGGTGTAAGTAGCCAAGGAAATTCAGATCCTGTACTCCTAATTTATAGTAGGAGGAGGATGGTTTTCAATTGTCCCAAATTACGATGGGCTTAACCTTGAAAATCACAATGAGTTGAACTTTGAAGAATACAGTGGGGGCAATCCGACCAAGTAAAAGATGAACATTACCAATCGGACAAGATAGCATTCGGACGCGTTGGCAATAAGGACTTATTGAGCAAGGGGCAATAACAACTCAAACATTGAAAGATCATTTTGCATTCATGCATACGCATTTAGCCATGGTATTTTGATTCATTTTTATCATAATCACTAGGCATAAATAGGTTCATATAGGTCATGTTCCCCAAAGAACAGATCAATGAGGATGACAGGTCTTGCTTTCTAAGTTGACAAAAGCAGATCGAAGTAACCATAGTTTGCAATTTAAAAGATTGAAGCTACAACGGCGAATCTTACTTTCCAGGCGGTGCAGTGGGATAGATTGAAGCTACAACGGCGAATCTTATTTCCCTGACATTGCAATTAAGAAGATAGAAGCTACAACAGCGGATCTTACTTTCCTAGCGTTGCAGTGGAACAGATTGAAGCTACAACAGCGGATCTTACTTCCCTGACATTGCAATTAAAAGATTGAAGCTAAAACAGCGGATCTTACTTTCCTAGCGTTGCAGTGGAACAGATTGAAGCTACAACAGCAGATCTTACTTCCCTGACATTGCAATTAAGAAGATTGAAGCTACAACAGCAGATCTTACTTTCCTAGCGTTGCAGTGGAACAGATTGAAGCTACAACAGCGGATCTTACTTCCCTGACATTGCAATTCAAAATATTGAAGCTACAACAGCGGATCTTATTTTCCTAGTGATGCAATGGAACAGATTGAAGTTACAACAGCGGATTTTGCTTCCCCGGCAGTTAAAAAGATTGAAGCTACAACAACAGATCTTACTTTCCTAGCTTTGCAGTGGAACAGATTGAAGCTACAACAGCAGATCTCGCTTCCCCGACATCACAACTCAAAACATTGAAGCCACAATGGCGAATCTTACTTCCCAGGCAATGCAGCGGAACAGATTGAAGCTACGATAGTGAATCTCATTTCCCCGACATTGCAAGTAAATAGATTGAAGCCACGATGGCGAATCTTACTTCCTGAAATTGCAGTTAAACAGACAGAAGAAGCCAATTCTATCTCCCTGAAGTTGCAGTGGAGCTGATTAAAACCGCAGAACTTATCTCTCTACAGTTGCAGTAGAGAAGATCGCATCAAGTCTTATCTCCCTAAGCAGTAGCGTAGCAGACAAAAGAAACCAATCCTATCTCCCTGAGCAGCAGTGGAGTAGGTTGAAGATTGTAGATCTTATCTCTAAGCAATAGTAGAGCAGATCTCATCCAGTCTTATTTCCCTGACATTGCAGTAGAGTAGACTAAAACCACAAATCTCGTCTCCTTGAAGTTGTTACGAAGAAGATTGAAGCTACAAGCCAGATCTCTTTGAAGTGCATTGGAGTGGATCAAAGCGACAAGACACAGTAGACTGAAATGAGGCTACCTGAAGAAGAGAAGCGTCAAGAGAAGTCGAGACCTGGCGAGGCTGGGCAAAATTGGTCTTTCTATGTCTTTGCTCTGTTCTCGTTACACGACAACGAGCAAATAGGGGCAGTTGTACAACCCAATATTTGTCCAGCCCAAATACAAAAATTAAAGCCCGAAATAACCCTGGCCCAAAACCCAATTACAATGAACAGCCCAATGGCCCAATAGCCTAAAGCCATCAGAAAACCCTAATTCCCCTAACCCTATTGCGCCGTACCCCACATCCTAGACCCCTTCTGCCACCACTGTTTGTTGCGTCCCATCCGCCCATGCCCTGCCTCTGCCACCGCCACCCTCTCACTTCAGTCTTCATCTGCTCCACCTGCAAACATGCAACAGTGAAGAAATAGATAAAAAATAGAAACAAGTTGTAATAAATGGCTATAAGAAAGCCATTCAAAACGATTGTAAAAGGGGGTTCGGCCTCCATTTTTTAAAAAGAGCAGAAATAAAAAAGGTTGAACATTTGCTCGGTTTTCTTTTCTTTTTTTGCTTACTGTTTTTATTTTATTTTATTTTATTTTATTTTATTTTTTAAAGTTTATTTTTCTTTGTTAATCCGAAAACAAAAAAGAAGAAAACAAAAGGGAGAAGGTTTTTTTACCTTTTTTTTACCTGCGCCGCGCCGGAGGAGGCGAGAGGTTTCGCCCTATTTTTGGGCCTTTGGCTTTGCCTTTCGCGGGATTCGGCCCTGGATCCGTGTCTTAGAGGTGATCGGCTTCAAAAAGGGACCAAAAGGTCCGATTTTGTGCCTCCGACCACCGTGTGCGGTGGCCGACGGATGGCGGCCGACGACTGGTTCCTTGGCCAGACCTTCGCCGATTTCTGGACCGAGAGAGTGAGGGAGAGAGAGCTTTTCTCTCTGTTTTTTTAAAAAAATGATGTTGAAACTGTTTTTTAGTGTTTTTTAGTATTTATATTAAATTTAAAACGGCGCCGTTTTGGGTAAGGAGGTCGACCTGACCCGACCCGGAGGGTCCGCGCGTTTTCGAAAAATGGGCTATTTGCGCAGTGGATCCTTCCGTTTTATCGCTTGTTTTCAATTTGGCCCTTCTGCCCTTTGTTCTGCGTTTTCTGATTTGGCCTTCAAAATTTTGTTCGGATTTCAATTAAGTCCCCGACCCGTTGATGTACTGGAGAGGGGACACCTGTCCAGGGATGGGATTATTTCCCATTTGCCCCTCTTCATTTTCCACGCGTTCAATCCGACCCTTCCTTCTTTATTTGTTTTTTATTTCACCCCAAATGTTGCTCTTTTATCATTTTAGTCCTTTTCTAGTTTTTTATTTTTACTTTTTATTTTATTATTAAACCTATTATGTTATTTACTATTATTATTATTATATTCCTCATATTTTGTTTATACTTATCATGTAAATTTTATATATATATGCTTCATATTATATTATTATATAATTGCTTATATATGTATATGCGTATATGTAGATGTATATGTATGTTTTTTTATACATAAATACTCTTTTTTTATATGTGTATATTTATATATATATATACTCTTACATATTCATTATATTTTCAAAATATATTGTTTATATTTTTGTACTTTGTGATTTATATATATTTACATATGTATTTTTATATATATTTGATGATGGTTTTATACATATACATGTACGTGCATATATGCTTATGTATTTTCATGCATAATAGTTTTAAATAAGGTGTACATGCGTATGTTTTTCATATTTCCATAATTATGTGTATATATGTATGTGTATCTTTTATTTTCATAATTTTGTTAATTTCGTTTATTTATTTATTCACATGACTGTTATTGTTATTTTCCTGTTTTAATTTTTATCTTTTTATTATTTGTTATTATGCTTGCACAATTAATTTATTCTAGTCTTATTGTTCGTGTATATTTTGTTTCGCTTCGTGTTATTCTATTTACATTATCATCTTTATCACTATTTTACATACATTTTACTCGGACTTATAGAAAACAAAAAAATTTCAAAATATAAGTAATATTCGGTATTTTGGATCTTCGAGAGAATTGAGCCCTAATGTATTGGGTTTCGACTTTCTTCGTTGGATTTAAATAATCGAGATTACTCTTTTAAAAAATGATAAAAAGCTCGTTATCGAGAATTCGATACGTTGTGTCCTAACGCATTGGATATGACACGTTGTTTTCCCGATATGAGAATTTTTTCTAAATAATAATAAAGGCATTTCGTGTTTGGATTCGAGTAAATCGTACCCTAACTTACTGGGTTTCGATTTTCACGATAAATCTAAATGCACGAATCTTTTTAAACTCAAATTTTAAATAATCTCGGGATTAAAAAAATCGCGTCCTAACTTACTGGTCGTGATCTCATTTTTAAATCCGAGATGACTAAAATATCTTTTAAAAAAGCATTTTTCATTCTCGTATCGGGAATTTGAGACATTGTATTCTAACTTACTGGATATGATTCTCTTTCTCGAATAACGTGAAATATACCCCTTTTCCTGAAAATTTTCAACGTTTTAATACAAGGATCGTATTTTTTTAAATTTCTTCCAAGTTATCAATTTTCGACATCAAGACATTAACTAATCAACTAGGTACCAATTTTGGGCGTTACGAGGGTGCTAATCCTTCCTCGTACGTAACCGACTCCCGAACCCGTTTTTTAAATTTCGTGGACCAAAATCGTTGTTTTAATAAAATTAAATCGTTTATTAAAAACAACCAGTTTTCGAGGTGACCCAATCACACCTCATCAAAAAGGATTGGTGGCGACTCCCATTTTTGTTTTCATTTTCCAAAACCCAAGTCGACCCCGTTTTTCATCCAAAAAATGGTGTCAACACACCATACCATCATTAATAATGTTTTTTATTAACATAACTTAAATAAAAAATAAGGGTAACATTTGAGAGTTTTATATATACTTAACACTTAAAAAGAAGAAAAAAACTTACAGCTTTTGGTAAATTTTGGGGAGTTATGGCGGCAGCGGCCAACGATTACAGCGACGTTTATGGTGGATTTTCTGATGGTTGTTCTTTATGTATGAACAGTAGAGACATGAAAGAGATGAAGAGAGAATGCTAAGAGAGAAACAAATGGTGCAACCACAATTATGGTGGTTGACCAGAAATTGAAAAAAAATAAGTTATAATTTATGGGTTTAGGAGCAATAGACATTCAAATAAAAATAAAAAAAAGGAGATGGACATGAAAAAGAGAGAAGGGTACATGAGAGAATGGAGGATGATTGTATAATCATGATTTAATAATATTAATTTATACAATAATATTAATTATAAAAATTAAATAATTAATAATTATATATTTTTAAAAATTTGAATCTGTTCTTATAAATTATTTTAAAAATAAATTATATCTAATTATTGTTGTTTTAAAATAACATTTTATTAGCTTTAAGAAATTATATAAATTAATATTATTTGTTTTGTTCCAAGGGTAAAAAGATAATTTATAATTATTACTGAACTATTCCGTAAAGCGTATCAATCAAACAATAATTTATTATTCTTTATCTTACTAAACATAGTATTATCTATTACTTCTATTCCATTCTCACGTAATTCTTGTATCTTCTACAAATCCTCAAAATTTCATTTTCTTCTCTTCCTATGATTTTTATGTTCCTTTTATAGCATATTTGGTTTGTAAGTTCTAAATTTATTTATCTAAGTTTCCTATAATTGTCGATAAATATTGTTTGCTTTAAACACCAACAAAGTTCTTTTGGTATTTAGTTTATTTTTTTATACAATATTTAGAACTACTTATAATTTCTCTTCAAATTAAAAAAAAAAGAACAAAAACGTGCTTAAACCCATAGTCTCCTACATTGATAACATTGTTGATACCAACTAAGTTAGGACTCAATTGACCCACTTGGTTGACCTTATCAATGAATGATAAATTGGTTATCATTTGGCAATTCGCTTATTTTTTTTATATTTTTCATATTCATTTTATTATCTATGTTCGAGATTCATAATTACTCCTCTCAACAATGTTATCTTTAAGATCATGTGTTTCTTTTTTTCATCATATTTAAAATGTTATATCTATATAACTATATATAAAAGGAAGGTCCAAACACCTGTAGAGTCCCTTTTTTCATTTTATATGAAAATAATTAAATATCATTTTATCCTCTATTATACCTACAATTAAGATGTATATACAATTTGGTCCCTATTTTTTTATATTGTTTCCTCCTACTTACACTTGGCACACCCAAACCATGGTACCTTTCTTTTTTTTTTTTTTTTTTATTAAAATGATTAAATTTCAATGTTGATGTCTCTAATTTATCTAAATTTGAGATTTAATCTCAATACTTTGATTTTTAACGTAATTTGGTCCCTATATTCTTATAATGTTATTAATCGGTCTAAATAGTTAATATCATCAACTTTTGATTAAAACATTACGTTGTTATATATAATCTTAATACATTAAGAGTCTTAGAAACTAACACGTGGTTTCCAATTTCTTTTAAGTTTATGTCGTCTTACCTTTCTTTATGCAGTTTTGGAAAAATGATTAAATTTCAATTTTGGTCTCACTCTTATGCCTAAATTTGAAATTTAACTTCTACACTTCAATTTCTAATGTAATTTGATCATTGTATTTTTATATTGTTATTAATTAGTTCAAATAGTTAATATCATTAATTTTTCGATTAAAATATTATGTGGTTATATATAATTTGAATGTCCTAAGGGTCTTAGAGACAGATAAGTAGCTTTCTATTTCTTTTAGGTTTGCCTTGCTGTATTTTTTTTTACATTATAAGACAATGATCAAACTTTAGTTTAAACATTATATTATTCTGAAACTTTAGGTTTAATCTATATACTTTATTTTTGACATAATTTGATCTTTTTGCTTTTATAATGTCATTAGTTAGTCAAATATTTAATATTATTAACTATTTCAATAAAATTGTTGACGCCAATTTTTCTTAGGAATAATATTCTAACACAATTCAAATGAATGTTTTATTTTAAAAAAGTCCATATAAACATTTTCAATGTTATTTTTGTTGTTACATAATTACTAAGTGATTTTTTTAATTTTAAAATGTTATATTAGTGAATTTAATAGAAGAACTTTAACCGAGGTAATAATTGATTTTAAAATTTTAAATCTAAAAGTAGAAAATCTAAATTTCTGAAAAAGATTAGAATATATTTTATCATTCAATTTTGTTCTCCGTATTTTGACACAAATAAATAATCAACCTAACACGGAGCGAGAGAATGATACTAATATATATATAAATAGATGCATTGTTAATTCCAGTAATTATATAGCTTTTGATATGTTTGTGTATACATTTCTCTGATGTTTTCAATTAAACAGATATATCTTAGTTTTTGAAGGGTTCGCACCATGTGTGGACCATTATTGTTTAGCTAGGTGATGGACATGTGAGATGTTTATGGTGGTTGAAAGATAATATGTCTTCAGGTCTATCTTGGCATGTGGTGTCTTCAGTTCCAAGCCAGCTCATGCTGTGCATTGTAATTATGTGTTTTATGGCTATGTTTCTATGCTCAGAGGTTCGGCTTTACTGCAGTTTTTAGGTTTGTGGTGATAAAAACACGTGACATGTGACATGTTTATGGTAGTTGAAAGGTCAGATGCCTTCTGGTTTATGGTGCTTAGCAAATTGCAAGTGAAAGACCAATTTATCATTGCTCAGAGGTTAGGCCTTACTTCGGCTTTTAGGGTTGTTGTGCTGATGAATATGTGAGATGTCTCCACATAAACCAAAGATGCAGGTGAATGCCTACAACACTAATAATTGCACACATTCACATATAACTTACATAAAATCCAAGAGTAAAGGTGATGACAAATGCCTGAATAAGACATCACTGCCAAACAATCCACCGGATGCTCCATTATACATCATGCACATTATCCTCTAACCCCCATCTACCATCGATGTCAACCTCTAAGAACTGAAAAGGGACATGATGACATAAAATCAATATGTATGCATGTACGACAAATGTCATCTTCAAACAAAATACAAAGCTACATACAAACACATGTTTCAATTTTCTTTTTTTTATATATATTTAAGGAGTAATATTGGCTTTTAAGTTGGTAATTTTGGTTTAATAATTTTTTTAATTTAAATTAGACTCTGAATTTAATAATTATTCCGTATTGAGATTAAACTTTTTTTATTCAAGTTAGACTCTAAACTTAACAATTGTTCTCACATTGAGACTTAAACTTTTTTTGTCCAAGTTAGTCCTTGGAAACCCTAAAGTTCAAGTCCCAATGTGAAAATAATTGCCAAGTTTAAAGTCTAACTTTGATAACAATAAAAAATTCAAACCCCAATGTGGGAACAGTTGCTTAGTTCAAACCTCAATGTGAGAATAATTGCCAAGTTCAAGCCTTATTCGGACAAAAATAGTTAAGTCTCAATGTGAGAAAAGCTGCCAAGTTCAAGCCTTTATGGTGATTTAATTTAATAATATTTGATGCATTGTCTATGTATAATTTCTCAAGCACCATTAGTGAATAATAACATAACACATTATCATTAAATTAAACAAAAAAAATAAATATTCTCAATTTAGGATTTGAATTTAAGGGTTTAAAATTTCAAATTTAAAATTTAAGATTTTAATATTTATTTAAATTAATTATTATTTAATTATGCTTAAATTAAATTATCAGTATTTATTTATAAATTTATTTATTATTTATTATTTTATTTAATAATAAGATATCATTTATTATTTACTCATATTTTATGAGATTTATACAGTGCATCAAATATTTAAGAAATATAAAAAGTGTGGATAAAAGGACCTACTTTCTCTCATGTTTCAGAAAGAAGTTACAATGGCAATAGCACTGTTTGTGAGTATCTTTCTTCTAGCTCTTCCCTTCTTGTTGTTCGTTCTCCTAAAACATAGGATTAGCAACAATGGCAGTTTTAATCGTCTTCCCCCAAGCCCTCCAAGTCTTCCTTTGATTGGTCACTTACATATGTTGATGTTTGATAACTCAGCCCCTCATCTTTTTCTTTATAAACTCTCCCAAAAATACGGTCCCCTCATGTTTCTGAGATTTGGATTTAGGCCAACCCTTGTGGTTTCTTCGGCAAAAATGGCTGAAGAGGTTATGAAAACCCATGACCTTGACTTCTGCAGCAGGACTAATCTATGTGCTGCACGCAAATTATCTTACAATGCTTCTGACTTGTCTTTTTCACCATACAATCACTACTGGCGTGAGATGAGGAAAGTTTGTGTTGTACATCTCTTTAGCAGAGTGCAAAAGTATCGACATATCCGAGAAGACGAACTTGCACGCCTTATTGAGAAAATATGCCAATTCTCCATTGATTCTAAGCCTATCAACTTGAGTGAGGCAATAATGTGCTTTTCCAGTTTAATAATTTGTAGAGTAGGCTTCGGCAAGAGGTATGACGAACAAGGAATTGAAAGAAGCAGGTTCCATAGGCTGCTTAAAGAAAGTCAAGCCATACTTTCAAGCTTTTGCTTTACTGACTATTTTCCTTTCATGGGTTGGGCGGATAGATTTATGGGTTTTCTTAATCGTCTTGAAACAACTTTTAAAGAATTCGATACCTTCTTTCAAGAACTCATTGATGAACATCTTGATTCAAATAAACTAAAATCAGAGCAAGACGACATAGTTGATGTGTTACTACGGATAAGGACGGATCATAATTTTTCATTTGATCCTACCATAGATCACATAAAAGCTATTCTTATGGTCATTTCCTTTTCCCTCAAAACTTCTATCGTTAACTTCACAGTTTACGTATATACAACCTTATTTTCTTTTACTTTTCCTTTTTATGCAGGATATATTTATTGCTGGAACAGACACAGCTGCGGCTACTATGATCTGGGTCATGAGCTTCTTGATGAAAAACCCCAAGTGTTTGAAGAAAGCTCAAGTAGAAGTGAGGGATTTGGTTGGGGAAAAAGGGTTTGTAAATGAAGATGATGTTCAAGGTTTAATATACCTAAAAGCTGTAATAAAAGAAACATTCAGATTGCAACCAGTAGCTCCATTGTTACTACCACGAGAAACACGTCGAAAGTGCAGCATCGGTGGGTACGAAGTCCCTGCCAAAACCTTAGTTTATGTGAATGCATGGGCAATAGGAAGAGAGCCTGAAGCTTGGGAAAATCCACAAGACTTTCGTCCTGAAAGGTTTATCGGTAGCTCTATTGACTACAAAGGGCTAAACTTTGAGCTCATACCATTTGGTGCGGGTAGAAGGGTTTGCCCTGGAATGCACATGGGAGTTGCAGAAGTGGAGCTTGGCCTTGCTAATCTTTTGTACAAGTTTGATTGGGAAATGCCGAATGGGATGAACAGGGAAGACTTAGATTTTGATGCCGTACGTGGTCTCACTACACACAAGAAAAATGCTCTTATCCTTCAGGCTAAGGAGATTAATGATTAATCCTATGATTTAGTCATTAAAATTTAACATTTTAATTTTATTTATTAAAAATTAATTTTTGTGGTAGATGGAATTTTAATTATTAAATCATTTTAAAATTCGTGGACATTTCTTCTGACAATAATAAAGAAGGTTATTTCTGGAACTCAAATATAAATTTTTTATTACGGTATAATGTATTTTATCATTACACTCAATACCTCTTGATATTAAAAGTTGTCAAGCCATGTAAGCATTGTTAAGTCATTATTTATCCAAAAAATAAAACTATATATAAATTTCAAAAAAATTAAGAAATCTTTTTATAATATAATAATTATATAAAATTTTAAAATTATATCAAAATTAATATATATATATATATATAATATAAAATGGTTGATTAAGTTGATATCATAAATCAACTCGACACCAACTTAATGTAAATTATTGAAATATCCTTATTTTAAAGGATAATCAATATTATTAAAATGGTATTTTTGTCTTTTCATAATTTTATATAATATTCAAATAAAATAACTAAAAAGATTATTTGGGAATCGAACACAAAACTAAAAATTCATATGAAAATATCTTACCACTCCACCAATAATTATTTGTTAAAATAATTTTATAAATATTTTTAAAATAAAATATTTCATTCGCTCACATCGTAGGTGTGATAAATTCTAGTATAAATTGAAAAGAGTCCAAAAATTATTCAAACTAAATTAGATCGGCACTGACCAGTGATGACCGATATTGACTTGTGTTGATCAAGCATTAATCAAGCATTCATCAGTCAAAACCAATCAAATTAAAATATATTTTAATTTTTTAAAAATATATTTTTTGAACTATTTAAATTTATCTAATTATTTATTGTATATAATTCATATATTATAAAAAAAGTAATTTTTTAATTATTTAATTTTAAATTATTAGAATTGGTAAATGGTTTTTTTGTAATATTTTAGTTATCAACTATTATTTTAATTTCAAAACCATATTTTGTGTAAATATATTATATTTAAATATAAAATGTGATTTAATTAAATATTTTCATATAGCATATAATCAATTTATGCACTACACAAATATGCAAACTAATTTTATTTTGGTACAATGATATCAGACTAATTCTAAAAAGATGAACACCTGATTAATAAAGTACAACGTAAGATTAATATGTAAACTAGTTTTATGTGTGTATAAATGAATGGGTGAGAAAATGATGATACACCAACTATATGGACAAAAGAAATAAAAGAAATAATATAAAATTGCATAAACAATAATATTTTGAAAAAAATTAATTAGTATTAGTTTATGGCATACCTATATTGCTAGTGAAAAAACTATATGTATAAAAATATTTTTATAATTTTTTTATACCAAGTGAAATTTTAGTTGAAATGGTGAAGTTAAACCGTTCATATGTACTAAGCTCAAATTTTATCTCAATATTATTTTATATTAAATTTGTTACTTTGTAAATTTAATGGTATCTTAATAATTTTAAATTAAATTGGTGTTAAGTTGACTCGTGACAATAATTTAATCAAAAGCTTAATATAAGTATAGATAGATATAAATTGTAAGGTAACGAAGAAAATATTGTTAATAATTTTATTAATAGTTAGGTTATATAAATTTGATTTATTTATAATTTCTTGATTGAGTTAGTGTCAAATTAAACTCAGTAAGAGATTTTATTATAATTAGATTATGTCACTTTTGTATGAGTGAAAATAATTATATAATATATTTATTAAAAATTGGCATAAAAATTAAATTTCGCTTTGGTTGAAATAGTAAAGTTAGGAGTGTGTATGTTATAAATAAATTTTATTGTAGGCAAGCATTTTTATTATTATTGATTTTATATAAAAAAACAAAAAAATACTCACAAATTAATATTTATTACTTTATTATAATAAGCACATTTTGATAATTTAATAATTAAGTTGGGAAGTGGAAGTTAATCTGAAATTTGCATGTTCCTCAAAGGGTTCAGCGTTCATTTGGCTTCTATTACACAACCGACTCCTCTCCAATTTGGAACGGTGCAGAAGGGGAATGGCTGATAGCCATTTTTGCGGCTTATATGGGAGTGGGGTTGAAACACTATTGCACGCCGTGAGAGATTGTTTGGTAGCTCGAAATGTTTGGGTAAGATTTGTACCACCAGACAAGTTGGATATTTTCTTTTCCATGAATTTATTAAAAGAATGGTTGATAACAAATCTTTTAGATTTCAACAAGGCTATTGTTTAAGGTGTCTGTTGGAACACTTTGTTTGGGATTATAGCTTGGAGAATATGGAAATGACGAAACTGCTCGCTTTTCAATGGAGAATTTGGTGAGGTTTCGATTGAGGTGGCTGGAATTATAGTCTTCGCGAAATTAGTCACATTGGCGAACAATAGGAGAAATCAACAGAATGACCCGGCAAGGTCTTTTAATTGTTGGCAGTCGCCACCCAACGACTAGTGCAAATTGAATATGGATGGATCAAGGCACTTGATAACTGGTCAAGCCTCTGCTGGAGGTTTGTTTTGGGATCATCAAGGTAAATGAGTTACTGGTTACGATCAGAACATAGGCGTTTGTTCTACACTTGATGCGGAACTATGGGAAATCATGGATGGATTGGGTATAGCTTGGAAAAGAGGTGTAAAGCAATTACTGGTGAAAAGTGATTGTTTAGTTGCAGTCAATATGCTTAATGGTCAGATAGATGAGACAGAAGGGAGTCTGGCACGAATCGTCAGAAAACTGTTAGTAAGGGATTGACATGTGAAGGTGATGTTTACTCCATATACAGTAAATATGGTTGCTGATTCCATGGCAACATTAGGAAGAAATGTTCCTCTTGGTTTGAGAATTTACGATGTTCTCCCGAGATGATTGAGATGGAGATTCTACAAGATAGCATTAGTGTCAAATATAGTTCATGTTATGGCTAAATGTATTTAGTTTCTTTATCTACCAAAAAAAATTAAGTTGAAATCTAATTATGGATGACATCAACTCAATAAAAATATTTTATATATAGTATAGATATAGATATAGACATAGGTAACTAAAATTATAAAGAAAAAAAGATACAAAATATAAAAGAAGATACATACTAGATTTGGCTCAAAACTCAGCATATTATTTGATAACTCATTGAAAAAAAAGTAATTTATTTGAAAATTAATGTTTTTAATGATTTAACTTAGGGGTGAGCAAAACTCGATTCGACTCGAAAAAATCGAAAAAAAATTCGAATTTCGAGTTAAACAAATCGAGTTATTCGAATCAACTCGAATTTTTTTTTAAATTTCAAGTTCGAATCAAGTTGAGTTTTCAAATTCAAATAACTCGAATAATTCGAATATCAAACTATAATATTTTACATTTTTACCCCAAACTCCCAAACCTTTTTACTTTTCCCTCAAAACTTTTACTCCTTCCCACTTTCCCCCCAAAACTTTTACTCCCCTCCCAACCCCCCAATCTACCCAAAATCCATTTCCCACCAAAATTTTACTCCCAAAAACCCTCAAAACCTTTTACTTTCCCCCAAAATTTTTACTCTCTCCCACTTTTTCCCTAAAACTTTTATTCCCTTCCCATCCCACCTCTCATCTACCCCAAACCCTCCCCCCTCCAAATTTTTTTTAATATTTTCCCTCCAAAATTTTACTCTCCCTATTTACTTTCCCTCAAACTTTTATTCCCCAAAACTTTTTATTTTCCCCTAAACTTTTACTTCTCACCCTTTACTCTCAAATAAAAATCAAATTATCCAAAAAATCACTAAACATAAATAGTAATAATTTTATTTATATCTACTATTTATATTATTAAATTAAATTCCACATTTTATATTATTTATATTATTGAATTGTTTAGTCATATTGAATATTTATATTAAAATTGAATTATTAATTATGCCATAAAATATTCTTGTTAAAATTTTATATTGGTATCAATTTCACATTTTATTTTTAAAATAACTTTTATTAAAAAATTATATTTTTACATTTAATATATTTTTAATTCCAAAATACATAGTGACAAGAATCAAGATAATTGAAACAACTAAGTAAGCAAAGAACCTAACCAAGATATATAAAAATTAATAAATAAATTATGAGGTGATGAAAGTTAATAAAAATTTTGATTAAGGTGGACAAATTTTATTACGATGGGTGATAGTGGTTACAAGGACCCAAAATTATTTTTTAAAATTTAACTCGAACAAATATATTCGATTCGATTCGAATTCCATCTCACTCGACTCGATTCGAGAAAACTTCAAATAAAGTTAGGATGATAAAATGATATTCAAAAACTCGATTAACTCGAAAAATTTTTATTCGATTCGACCGAATGCTCACCCCTAATTGAACTTTTTAAGTATGTTTGATCTATAATAATAAACACATATAGAATATTTTCAATAAAATAGTGTGAAAAATAATAAGTAAATAAGGAGTTATTTATTACTTAATGTAAAAACTTTTGGCATATTGTAAAAAATAATTCTTAAGGTTTGACTGTTTGCTCACTTTAACCTTCCCTAATATTTATTTTTTATTAAATTAATCTATTTTTAACGGACATGTTAATGTGGTAAAGATGAACATTAATCTAAATTAAATACTATTTTGTCACCAAACCAAACTGATAAACGGCCTCAAAGTTCGGTTCACGTGTCTCAAACCCGGTTCACATTTCTGTTCTTTTTCATCATCTTCTTCTTCATCACAGTGATTCATTCACAGTCCATACACCACAATGAACGAACCCTTCTTCTCAACGTTAAGCTGCAAGTGGGCAATCCACCGTCCATTTCTTCATGGAACTCATCATCTTCGCCTTGTGATTGGCCGGAGATAACCTGCACCGTCGGTTCCGTCACCAAACTCTACCTCGGTGACAAAAACATCATGACAACGATTCCGCCGTGGATATGTGACCTCAAAGACCTCACTTTCCTCGACCTTTCCTTGAATTTCATCCCTGGGGAATTCCCTATTACGCTTTACAATTGTTTAAAGCTTCAATACCTAAACGTTTCTCAAAACTATTTTGTTGGTGAAATCCCCGATGATATTCACTGATTGTCAACTCTTGTTTCCCTTGGTATTAATAGTAATCATTTTTTTGGGAATATTCCACCCAGTCTTGGGAGATTACCACTGTTGCAAACGTTATATTTACACCAAAACCTTTTCAATGGAACATTTCCTAAAGAAATGGGTGATTTGTCCAATCTTGAAACTCTGGGTCTGACTTATAATGGCTTTTCCGCCATGGAAAAACCTTGGGAAATTAGTTTCTTAAAGAAATGGGTGTATTTATGGATGACAATAACCAATTTGATTGGTGAAATCCCGAAAAGTTTCGACAATCTTTTGAGTTTAGTGCATTTGGATTTGTCGGCAAACAATTTGGGTTTTACGTTTTATTTTTTTAATTGTTTTTTTAATGAATAAAAGTTTTTCAATTATTTTTAATTTTAATTATGTGTGAAATGCGGAATAAAAGAATTCACATCAGTGTCAGTTAACTAATGTTTGTTAAAAATATGTCAATTTAACAAAAAATAAACTTTAAGGGTTAAAGCACTCCAAAAAATAGATAAAGGGTCAAAATGATCGAAGAGTTAAATGTTAGGGATTATTTTTGATATTATGCCAAAATTTCATTTATTTCAACAAACTTTTTTCATTTTTATTCTTTTAACATAAATCCTTTAAATACTTAAAACGTAAATTTAGTAAACCGTGTAATTATATTTTGTAATGTATCAAATAACACTATATAATTTTTCAATTTATCAAACATAAAATTAAGGACTAAAGTAAAAACAATGGTATAGTTCAGGACTAAATTAAGCATTAAGCCTAAAAAATTTGAAAACCCTAATAGCTCTTCTTTTCTTCCCTTTCCCACCACTATTTTCTTCTCCATTCAGCGGCCGCTCCCTCCAAAAAGAAAAAAACTCGTTGTCGCTACCGTCGCCGCCGTCGTTTGTCTTTCCTTCTCCCTTCTTCTCCTTTCACCCCTTGTTTTTTCTTCTGTCGACGTTGCGGAAACTACCGCCGTCGGTAAAGCCAGTCTGTCGGCGGCGACCTTGACCTCCCCTTTCCCGCCATTCATTTGTTCGAGCTTCATTTGCACATCATTTTCCATTCAAGTTTCAGAAATTCAAGAGGTTTCGTGGGTTTTGAATTCCTTTTACCAGCAGTGTAATCTAACTTGGTAATTGCCTTTCTAAGATTCCATCGCTTTACTTGTAGCGTAGTTTTTACAATTATGTACTCCATTTCTTTTCTACATAAATTGAAACTTTTGTTCTTAATTAATTGCAGATCCTGTCCTTCCCCTCCCTTGAATATGAAGGAAGCAGGGTTGAAACTATTATCATTTCCACCGGATAGCCCTCCACTTTCCATCATCTCCGCCGCTAAGATTGCGGGAATTGATTTACCTATTCAGACTTCATCCTCTGCGTCTTCACCCACTTTGTCTTTCTCTAATGGGTACGTTCTTTTAGCTTTCTTTTTAGTTTTCATGTCATTTTTAGGATTTTGGACTTGGGATTCAGGTTTTAAGTTATTTGATTTTTGTTTTTAAAATTTTTATCCATTCTGTTCCTTTGCAATAATTAGGCTCAAGTTGCATGGAAATTATGTAATTCTTCGTTATATTGGTCGTCTGGCTCCCATTCCTAATTTCTATGGTGACAATGCTTTCCATGCTGCCCAAGTATGTTCCTTTAATTCGCTGCATATATTCTGTTTTCTCACTATTTTTCCTTTTAGGTTTTATAGATAAAATAGTGTTATTTTGAGTTTGTTTCTATGGCGTTTCTCTATAATAATATATTTTCATTTGTTTTCTCAGATTGATGAGTGGCTGGAGTACACTCCTACCATTTCGTGTGGTTCAGAATTTGAGAATGCTTGTGGATACATGGAGGTATATTTGGAGAAACGTACCTTTTTCGTTTCTCATTATTTCTCCATTGCTGACATAGCTATATGGTCAGGTCTTGCTGGTAAAGTTAAAGCTTCATCCTTCTTGTTATCTTACGTAGAGCTATTTTGTTAAACCTACTTTCGCCTTTTACAATGTATGCATTGTATCTTATTTTTCAGTATATTCCCTGACCATTGACCAAAAATGACATGCCGCTTTTTTTTCTTATCATTTGCCTTTCTGAAAGTGGCTTAAACTAACTAGCCTGTAACTAATTCCATCTTCTATTCCTATATACTGAACTGCATTTTGCTCAAGGTAGTCTCTTAGTGCTTTCCATCTATACATGCCTAACAAATATGACAAATATTCTGTACTCTATAGGAACTGGGCAGAGATGGGAAAGCATAAGGAAGTCGAACAAGTACCCAAACCTTGTTCGTTGGTACAATTCTATTTCTGCAGAATACAGCAATCCCTTGATGGAAGTTACCGCTTTGTATGTTGGCAAAAAAGGATTGGGAAAACCAGTGGCAGCTAAATCGAAAGAGGTAAAGAATGTGACCGGGGATAGTTCTGATAAGGCTAAAGCCGGTAGCCGGTCTTCCTCCGAAATAGATCTTCCTGATGCTGAGATGGGAAAGGTGTGGTTGAGATTTGCTCCTGAACCGAGCGGTTTTCTTCATATAGGGCACGCTAAAGCAGCTCTGTTAAATCAATACTTTGCTCAAAGGTACCACGGTGAAGTAATCTTGCGCTTTGATGATACAAATCCCACAAAAGAAAGCAACGAGTTTGTAGAAAATCTTATAAAAGATGTTGAGACATTGGGTATCAAGTATCAAAAGATCACCTATACTTCAGATTACTTTTCAAAGTTAATGGCTTTGGCTGAAAAGTTGATAAAAGAGGGGAAAGCCTATGTGGATGATACCCCACGTGAGCAAATGCAGAAAGAAAGGATGGATGGTATTGAATCAAAATGTAGGAGCAACAGCGTTGAGGAAAATCTGAAGTTGTGGAAGGAAATGATTGCTGGCTCTGAAAGGGGATTGCAATGCTGCCTTCGTGGGAAGTTAGATATGCAAGACCCAAATAAATCTCTTAGGGATCCCGTGTACTACCGCTGCAATCCAGTTCCCCACCATCGAATTGGATCCAAGTACAAAATATACCCAACTTATGATTTTGCTTGTCCGTTTGTTGATGCTGAAGAAGGTATAACACATGCACTCCGATCTAGTGAGTATCATGATCGCAATGCTCAATACCATAGGATTCAAGAGGATATGGGAATGCGAAAGGTACATATATATGAGTTTAGTCGATTGAACATGGTCTATACACTTCTCAGCAAGCGTAAACTACTCTGGTTTGTGCAAAACGGTAAAGTAGACGGATGGGATGATCCCCGTTTCCCAACTGTCCAAGGAATTGTTCGCCGAGGTCTGAAAATAGAGGCCTTGATTCAATTCATCTTGGAACAAGTAAGTTTGCATGGCTATTTTCTTGATACAAATCAAAACCTTTGATTGATTATTTCCTTGTTATAGGCGTAGCTTAGCCTTTGTTTCATCTTCTCATACAATTTTGAATCTGCATTCTTTCTCCTAATAGCTTCATTTGCATTGTGTGACTCAATGTTCTTTGGAGTGTCATAGTTTGCTTTAGAATATAAGCTTTGTTTCCAAGGAGTATTAATTTTTTTCATCCTTTTGTTCCAGGGGGCATCCAAAAATCTCAATCTTATGGAATGGGACAAACTTTGGACCCTTAATAAGAAGATCATTGATCCTGTTTGTCCTAGGCATACAGCAGTGATTGAAGAACGACGTTTGTTATTGACCTTAACTAATGGTCCTGATAAGCCATTTGTTCGCATTATCCCTAGGCATAAGAAATATGATGGTGCTGGAGAGAAGGCAACTACATACACAAAGAGGATATGGTTAGACTATGCTGATGCAGAGTGCATCTCAGTGGATGAGGAGGTAACCTTAATGGATTGGGGAAATGCCATCGTGAAAGAAATCATTAAGGATCAGGATGGAAACATAACCCAGTTAGTAGGAGTTTTGCATCTTGAAGGATCTGTCAAGACAACAAAGTTGAAGCTCACGTGGCTAGCAGAAACAAATGAACTGGTTAACCTTTCCTTGGTGGAGTTTGACTATCTAATAACAAAGAAGAAGGTATTGTCTTGCATTTTTCTAAAATTAATAATCTGTTGTTGCATTACATTGAATCGGCATTAAAATATAAATTCAATAACCCTTTCAATGTATTAGATAGAATTTACAAGCCCAAACTTAATTTTATTCAATAATATGAGGCAATAATGCTAGAGAATAAAAGTATATTTTTTTAGCCATTGGGTTAAGGCTATGAATGTATCAACGTATTACCCTATTTTGGATACATTCTAACAGTTTGTGAGTTTCAAAATTTTAGTTGAAAGGAGAGAAAAACCCTCTAATACATTACTTGTATTGGATACCTCTACTGGGGTTCATGTAACATGGAATTGCACAAAGCTAAATACAGGAATATTGTTCCCATGTGTGTGGAGATTTCAAAAGTAGTAGTAATGATTGCTACTCTAACTTCCTCTCAGGGTTGTTTCTCTTCCAATTTTATGCCAAAAACCATAGATGTTAATGTTTATGCATGAACTGTAATCATGCATATGTACCTGTTTGTATATGTTACTTGGACTCTGGTAAGAGTGTCTAATAGGAAAATGTTTTTGACATGATTATATTCAATTTTTTAACAGTTTTCTATGTACTTTGAGGGTACTTTGAGGGTCATATCTCCATATCGATATCTAGATATGGGCTGGACCTCAAGAAAAATGAAGAGTTGTAACAACATAGCTGTTTGTAATCTCATATGCAATCAACATGGCTGCACTGTAAATCATTTGCGGAATTTGTAGAAACTAACCTTACAGATAATGTTATTTGTTGACAATCATGTGCTAAAAGTTGAACCCAAATATTTATCGGAGTCTTTCTTCTGGATTGTGGGATATTCTCTGGGGTTTTGCATGGGTGGGGGTTTCATATACTGTAGTCCTTTGTCTGGCCAGGATGATTTGGTGCCTAGTCAAAGCTTATGGTGGTTAGTAAGAACTTCATGGATTTTGGTTTATCTGTTGTGAATGCAGCTGGAAGAAGGAGAGGATTTCCTAGATGCACTAAACCCATGTACGAAAAAGGAGATCGCAGCCATCGGAGATTCCAACATGCACAATTTAAAGCAAGGAGAGATATTGCAGCTGGAGAGGAAAGGCTACTACAGATGTGATGTGCCCTTTACTAGACCTTTAAAGCCTGTGGTTTTGTTTGCAATTCCTGATGGCAGGCAGCAAAGTGTGATGAAGTAAGCATTTTACACTATCTTTCATTTTGATCCTTAAAGTGACTCCAATAGAAGATTTGAGCCCTTGCTATTCTCTCCACATTTTTGGCTAACATTTAGATTGTTCTTGTTTTATACTGTCATCATGAACAAAAAAGTGTGTTCTGAGTAATAATATTACATGACACTTCCCTTTTCAGTTCTGTGTAAAAGATTTTCTGACATATAGGCTTTACCTTGATTTTGTGTTGGTCTATAATTGGATTTTATCAATCTTATCTGAATAATTGTTTGGTAATCGGTATATTGACAATACGAGCGAAATTAAAAATCCATTATGTCACTCATTTATTTGTTTTACACTCTGAAAGTTACATGAATGAAGTTATTTTATATCTTTTCTTTTTGAAAAGTCATTTCAGAGTGAAATTTGGTCGAAAATATTTATCAAAATATCAATTACCTAATAATATTTTTATCGATTATTGTTTTCGATACGCATGCACTAGTGCCTTGATTACGAGGAAAAAGTTTTTTTTTTTATATATGTATTACAATAGTTAGATATAAAATAATTAAAATTAAAAGATAAGTAAAATTCTTGTAAAAAATAATTTTTTTCAAAATAAGTGAATTTTTTTCTTTTTGTTAAAATAAGTCATGATAGGTTAAATATTATCAATTGAATTAGTTATAAATTAATTCCATGTGAAAAAAATAATATTCAGCACCAAACATAGCATTAGTGGCTATATTAAAAGGTTTCATATAACTTTGGTAATTGAACTTCACAATTTTTCTTAATTTGGTACTTTATTTTTTATAATTTGGTACTTTAACTTGATGCTGTTTTCTAATTTGGTACTTCAAATTTTTTGAGTCCAATTTGATACTTGAACTTGACACTCTTTCTTAATTTTGTACTAAACTTGTTAAATGTTATACTTTAACAAATTACCCTTAAAATACTAACGGTGTTAAAGAATTTGTATAGAGTAATGCTTAACAAATTAATATTGAATAAGAAAAAAACTTAAAACCCAAAATAAAAAAATTATTATTTTAAATTGATAAAATGAAATAAATAAATTAAACCAAAAGTAATTGAATATTTAAAATTGAAAATAAAATAGCATGTCATCTCGCCACATCTAGATCATACACTGATTATTTTTCTACCTCACAAAAATAACATTATTAATATATTAGAGTAACATGTATAACGTTTGACAAGTTTAGATATCAAATTAGACCAAAAAAGAAATTGAGTATCAAATTAAGAAAAAAAAGTAAAATTCCAATCCCAAAATATATTAAGTAACAAATGAAAAAAAGTCAATTTCATTTATTAAATATTATATTAAACCTATTAAAACAACAAATCATCTTAAAAATGCGCAAATTATATTTACATAAATCAATTATGTCACACTTAAAAACATTATGAAGTATAGTTAGAAAAAAATTATTATCTAATTTGATATCCTTAAAATGGAAAAATTCTCATTTAGACCTTTTATAAATTATAAAATTTTAAAGTAATAATAGTAAAATTACACTTTGACTCCTTAAAAATTAATTTAATTCTTTTAAAATTATAAATATATAAACTATTAAAATAATAAAATTATATTTTTATTATCGTAAAATATATAATTTAATTCCAACCCTAAAAAAATTTTCTACCTCGCCACTAGAAACAATTATTACTTTTATCATGCCTTAAGTAAGAGCACGCAACAAAATCATCACCATTTTTCTACGCAATCAAATTGTATAATGACAATAACAATGATTGTAATAAGAGTAACATACCAAAAATACTTACATTTTAAATATTTGAATTAAATTGAAATTATTTTTATTATTTAATTAAAAGGGCTTTGGTTTAAGGTTTTGTAATGTTTGGATAATATTATATTAAATATAATATATATATCTTTTCTAAATGTCAAATTAAGGTATTTTGTGTTAGAAAAATGGGCATTAAAATTTGAGATTGATCTTGAAAATAGATGTGGAGTCTATTTGAAATTTAAAGTTTTGGGTTATTGTAATGGTTTTTAGTTTAAGGTTTAAGATTTTTAGTCGAATCTCAATATCATGTCAAGATCATTATAATGTCATCTATGTAAGCTTTAAGATTTTCCAGTTGATATAGTATTTTGGCTAGACATCTACGTGTTGGAGAATAATTTAGAAAAAGAAGTCATATTTGACGTAGCGGATTTTTTTTTTCTAAAGAAATTTTTATCATGATATCTAAAATAATAAATTTGATCAAATTAAGTATATGTGTTTTAATGCTCGCGAGAGTGTTCAGAACGCAAAGGGATTCTAGGAGATGCTTGGATTTTTTATCAACTCGAATTAAAGACTAAAATCTTCAAGCTTTCAATTGAATGATCTTATTTACTATTCTCAAACTTTCAAATGCTTAAAAAGTTGGTTTTAACTTAAACAACCAAACATTGGATGAAAACTAAGACTTCCGAGAGGGTAAAATTTAAAATCCCTATATGTCTATGCCAAACCGAAAATTTAACTTCTAGACTTGAATTATAATTATTGAGGGACTAAAATCTATAATCAAAACTCAAGAAAATTAATCAAATAAAATTTTCACTATATTTTCATAGAGTTTTCTCAAGTACTTCTTTTTATATTCTTCAATTTCGACTACAGCATCGTACTTATAGAAGGATATATGCTAGAGTTATATTCTTATTTGAAGTACATTAATTAAATAATTTGGAAAAGTTCAAGTCAAGCTAAGACTACTTAGGACACAAAGGTGGTGACTCCACAAGGGATGAGCTCCCTATCTTGCGACATACACTACCCCTAATGGATTTATTAGGCTAACTTAGTTATATGAGTTTACTTATCTTAAGATGAAAATATTAATTGACATTAAACAATTAAAAATGTACAATCATTTTCCGTCTCATTTAATACTGTTTTGTTTCATACTTGCTTTTTTTTTTTAAAAGTCAAATCTTCATTCAAGTAAGAAAGGTAAACTAAACCTCAGCCATCAGGCTTATCTCATGCACCGAGCCTAAAGCTCCTCCACATCAGAGTTAAGCATACCTTCAGAATGTAAACCATCGGAAATACATGCTGGAATAGTAGAATAGACGAATTCGCATGAAACAAGGCTCGTGCAGGCTTGTGAGCGGCCCGATTGGAAGACCGTCGAAGCTAGCAAACGTGAGACTTTGAAAATACGTTTGCAAGAAATGACAATCCTCTAAAAGAACTCCAAATTCTGAAAAGGTTGGCGAAGGCGTACAAAGAGCAGAAAATATCTCCAGACAATCACCTTCAAGAATCACTTGCAAATAGCCCTCCGATTTGAGCCAAGATAGAGCCTCCCGAACCGTAAAGGGTACAATAACGCTGGACAGGAACCCAAGAAAGCCTTGACAAATGACCCTTGAGCATCCCGCAACACATTAGCAAACTCAGTCTGCTGTTGAGCAGAATCGACATTACATTTAAAGGCTCTCGCTAGAGGTGGTGACCATGAACCGATCGACAGCATCTTGCCGCAAGGAGGGCGGCAATTGCACTTGACCGTGACCCACATGTGAAGCATGTCAGTCGGATCAAAACCGAGTGGCAAAGGCGAGGACTTGAGGGCCATCCGTAACCGCATTCTTCCAAAGGACCAAGTTTCGAAAATACCACGAACTCCACCAGATGATAGCAACATTTTCAATATAGCCGCTGTTGGAACCATGTAACAAAGCAGAAAGCCACTGAATAACCCCCCAAACAGGCAAAACAACACCCGCCAACCCCCAAATAGCCACCACTATCGGACAAGAAAGAAAAACATGGTCAACATTCTCTTGCCCTCCACAACGCACACAACTAGTCAGAACCATGCAGCCCCTTTCGGCTAATCGACAACGAGGCGGCAAGGCCACAAAGACAGCGCCAAACAAAATCTTTGACTTTGGAGGGAGGGTAGAATTCCATAATTTAAGCCATGGCCCATCGACGACAACATAACGGGTACTCTCAAACATATTAAAGGCGAGACTGTAGGCAGACTTAACGGTGTAAATACCATGCTTCTCACAATGCCAAATAAGCCTATCACGAGTGTGGAATAAACTAAGCGGTATTTGAAGAGTACGAATGATGTATGATGGAACCATCAATCCGTCGATAATATCAACGTCCCAAGCAGAACCAATCAGTTGAAGAAGGTCCGTCACACGCAACGACTCCAAACCAGGAAGTGAACTCGATGCGACATAAAAATTATCATCATCATCATCAAGCTAAGGATCATGGTAAACTGAGATGTCGTTGCCATCACCCACTTGCCACCTAAAGCCACGAGCGAGCAAACCCTTGGCCGCACAAATACTCCTCCATACAAACGAGGGATTATGACCCTCCCACAAAGACCAAAAATCACCCATTGGAAACTATCTACTCTTGAAAATCCTACTAGGGAGAGAGTCCGGGTTGAAAATCAGACGCCAACCTTGCTTACCTAGAAAAGCCAAATTAAAACAGTGAAGGTCCCTTGTAACTCCCCGAATTTCCAAAATTTCGGGCAACTATCGCAAGGTTTACTGAAAATTAAAATTTTTGAAATGAGAATTTTTATACTGGAAATTTATTATTATTACTATTTATTTTCCGAAGTTTAGAAATTATCGGATATTAATTTGAACCAATGATTGTTTTGAGAGATGAGAAATTAGAAGTTTTAATAGTTTAAGCTCTAATTTGAATAATGAAAGAATTAGGAAGGGTCTAAGTTGTGATTAACCCAAGGGGGCCAATGGTCAATTACCCTAACCCCAATTTGTAGTAAAATCACGTTCTCTAAAAGTACAAGTCCTTCCCAACAAAATTTTCCATTTACTTCTTTTCTCTCTTTCTCTCCATTCTGCCTCCAACCTCTTGCTTCCAATCCAAAGCCTCGCTGCCACTCATTCATTGCACCATTGATGATGCTTTTAATTGTTCTCTTTTTCTTTTATTATTATTTTCTTTCTTTATTTTTGTTTTCAATCGCGATGTTGAAGCAGGCCCTTTTTACAAAATAATAAATCAAACTCTTTTAAAAAACTTATAAAATATAATATAATAAAATAATTCATTCAAATAATAACATTAAGTGAATAATAGATGTTTCTAACAAAATTAAGAAGTTTATATTTTTCATTCAATCTACTCCTATATTATCAACTACAAAACACACCAAAAAATGAGTTCTACAAGCATTTTGAGATGCAAAATCATTAATGATAACATTAACATTAATGTTTTCCGAGAAATCCTTCCCAATTTTTATTTTAAAATTAGTTACTACTAATAAAAGGGACAAAACTTAAAATTGCGCTTGAATTTTGGTCTAATGTATAATGTTATATATGAAATATCATATTAGTGAACTTATTAGAAAAATTAGACAGAGTTAACAATTGAATCTGAATTTTAAAACATGAAATATAAAAGGATTAAATTTCAAATATACAAAAATATAAAGATTTAAGGTCAAATTTTAAGCTATTATATATATAGTATCTATTTTAGTTACACCTAGGTCACCGTTGTACAAATCTAGTAGATTAGATTCTTTTCTTTTTTTAGATTTTTATATAAAAATTAATTATAAGTGGATATGGCATGATGGTTATCACAATAAATCATAATTTTTATTTTAATGCGTCGAAAAATATAAATTTTGTATTCAAGTAAGAAAAAATATTCATACTATTACTATTTAAGAATTTTACTTAATGATGAATTAATCCAACCTCAATTTAATTATGAATTTATTTAAAAGAGAATTATTTTATATATTGTTATAGGAGTAAAAAATTTGTATAGATTGATGTCATTTGTTTTAGAGTATAATAAAATATTAATTAAAAAAATACTTGGCATTAGTTTAGGAGAAATGATTGTATGAGACAGGGATATTATCCATTTCTAATAGTTTTATGCCACATTAGTAATTTTATCCTGAATTTCAAGATTTTAATTTGAATTTGATTTTTTTCAGGATGAAAATGCTGATGTGGCATAAAATTACTGGAAAATAGATACAGATGACATGGCGTCATTGTTTCATCCAATCCTTTCCCTTAGTTTAGATCTGCTTGTTGAATTTTTTACTCCATTAATATTGGATGAAATAACCACCCTATTAAAAATCTATTATTTATACTAAATAACAAATAATATTTAAAAATCTCTTTATCTGAAATAAATATTATTTTAAATATATTTTTATCTCTTGAGTTCTTTTTATCCTTAATGAAATAAACATTATTTGAGCCCTAAGCGGTTACACCTCAAACCAGCCCCCAAGGGCCAGTACTGTTTCAAGTTTGCTAGAGTCCATTCAAGCTTGCGGGTGAGTTTGATAGAACAAAACTATCTATTGTGTAGGTTAGCTAATTCCTATAGTTATATGGTAGGGGTAACTGTTTGATTTCGATAGATACGTTGATTAATTATTTTAATTATTATTTATTTGTTTAATTCATATTGTTTTAATTACTTATAAGTGACAGACTAAATTTATTTATGTTATAAGTGCTAGCATCGCTGAGAGATTTTAATGGAATTATTTACAATATTTCAATTCACGATTTGCTAGCTGATGTTAAATTAGTTCAATTCTTTTAATTTGTTTTTATAATTAATTTGATTTAGAATAATTAAAATGTGTAATTTTAAGATTAAAATTAATTATTTGTTATGAAATTGATAATCTAGAGTTATTTTTATTAGATTTGTTATATTGAAGAGAAAAGTTGGACAAATTCGTTGTAGATTAATTGTTTTAAGCAGCGAACATTTAAAAATTCGGTTTGTGATCTTTACGTTTTAAATTATTAAATGTTGTAGTTAAATTATAGTTTAGTGATTCATTATATTTGGAATTTACCTCATTATTTTCTGAAAATTATTGTTAATTTATCAATTTAATAATTAATTAAATGCTCGGTAAAGCTAGTTGGAAATTCTTCGGATATAGCCTACATGCTGTAGACTGTAGGGCCTCCATCGTTGCTTATTGTTTATTGTGTGTATTGCCTTGAACGTTCGGTGCGCATTTGATAAAGTCATGTTTATTGCGCAATGGAGTATTGTCATTGTTGGCACTTGCGCTTTTTTCATCGATCGTTTGGTGTTTCGGTTGGACACTCATATGTCCGAATGTTTTTCCTCGTGTTAATTGGACAAAATGAACCTTGAGAATTTAATCTAAACACTATCATTATTTATCAAATGTCTTGAAAGTGTTTCATTGTTATTTTGAATATTATTTTCTGACTGTTCCATGCATTTATTGTGTCTATGAAGATTGCTATTGAGTGTGACTTCCATTACTCGAATTATTGAATAAATATATACTATATATGTTTGTATCTGATTAGAATGTTTTTATTTTAACTATGTGTATTGGTAATTGAAAATGTATTGGATCACTATTGAGCCGTAAAAAGCTCAGCGCTTGGATTTTTAATTTCATGCATAGGTTACTGATGGTTCGTAGGTTCATGATTGAGCAACATCGCCAAAGAGTCTCCACAATTCTTTTTCGTAAATATCTTTTAATTAGTAAAGTTTAGCATGTATTTAGAGTTTGTTAAATTGGTGTTTTTTTTTTTTTGAACTTATTGAATTATTCGAATCACTTTGACAACAACAATGACAGTTTGGATAAAGTTTTGAGATGTTACATGCCACCAAACTTTTTGTCCAAACATAACCTATCCCATGAAGCCTAATGCAAACTAGCAAAATTACTAGACGAGTTCATCATTCATTGAAGGGCCTCACAAGTATTCAGAGGAAGCAGGAAAACACCCATGTAAGCAAACCGGCAGAGCTTGAGTGATAGTTAAGCACGACCTCCTTACCTGGGTGAGAACGTAAGCGATTCTTCCAAAGCTTACAAAGTTTGTCTCGGATATAAGAAAAAACTTGTCTCTTGTTATGATTGATGAGTGAAGGGAGACCCAACTTTCAACCCGTAGAAAAAGAAGCATCCACCCCTAAAACTGACAGTGCCATAAGCTTATTTGCTAGCAAAGTATTAGAGCTAAACACGATCCCCGACTTACTCACATTAACAACTCGATCCGAAGCTAACTCATATGTCGACAAAAATCTGCTTCACCAACCGACACTCATATTCTTCCGTCCTAAAGAAAAGAACGCTGTCATCGGAAAACAACAGATGAGACACTGAAGAGCTATTACGGCACACCCCGAGCCTCCACTAGGTCGCACAAAGAATAAATATGTAAAGCGAAAGTGGATCACCCTGTTGTAACCCCCGAGAAGGCAATACCGGCCGGAGGTGAAATATTTAACAGTGTTAACGCACAACACCAACCAATCAACCTAACGCAAATCAAACCCGAACTTAACCAGAATGAAGCAAAGATAATTAATCATTATATTATTTGTCTTCATATTCAAAATTCATCATTCTAAGAGTTCATCCCCATCCTTTACCCGAAAATCTATTAATAAGCTTAAGTCTCCCTCTTTCAATTTCTTCTAAACCTTTTTATTTTATTACTTTCAATTTCTGACTTTTTTTTCTTACTTGTTACTATTTAGGGTTTAGTGAAATGTGTTAAGGTTTTCCCAATGCTATCAAGCAATAGCGTAACTAGGGCCAGCATCATCCCGATCCCTCTAAAATGAAAATTTTTCGTTTAAAGCCCTTAAAATTTTTAAAATTATAAATTAATAAAAGTAAAATCATACTTTACCCCTCAAAAACGATAAAAATTTAATTTAATTTTTTAAATATAAAATATAAACTATTAAAATAATAAAATTATATTTTTACAATCGTAAGATTACAATTTAATTTTAAACCTCCTAAAAAATTTTCTAATTACACCATGTTACCAAGACAAACAAAAACATGATTAGCAATGGAAGACTCGAGATATAAGGTTTAAACAGCATTATTAGCTCAAATTGTTTTTAACATGATTTAGGAATTAAGTATTGTGTTATTGAATTTTACTACTAAATTTGAAGTTTTAATTGTAATGATTTGAAAATATAATTTAATAAGAAAATTTCTTTCAAATATTTTATTTTATATTTAAAACTAATTTAATTTATAAATATTAAAATTTAATAAATTAAAATTTAATTTGTACTTAATGAAATAAAAACTTGAAAATAAAAATACATATATACTAAAAGAAAAAACTAAGTTTATTTTTATAAAATCAACACTTTTATTTGATTTTAATATTATATTAATTAACTTATTATTGTTAAATATTAAAGTAAAATATAAAATATAAAATTATTAAATTTTGTCTTCAATGTAGCTTGAATTAAAATTTAGTAGCAATATTGGGCAAATTTCAATCAAATAAAAGTAAAGCAATAAAATTCAATGTAAAGTTAAAGTATAGTGGTAAATTTATCTTTGGAAAATATCAATCAAAGTGAAGTATAGTAGCAATTTTCAATTTCCACTTAAAATATAGTGGTAAATATGCATATTAATCGTGAATTTGATTACAAGACGTTGACTTGCTCGATCATCTAATGTTGTATCGTTTTGAAATAGACTTTAAGGTGAAAATGGGATTAATGGTTATGGATTCGATGGAAAGGATGGAATGGTGTTGGATGGATAACTTGCACTAAATGAACACTTAGAAATGAAAGATCATGACCCGATTTCTATAAAGTGAAATAACAAAAGAAAAAGAAGTAAATTGTGACCCGCTATTTAGCAAAATAGGAACCAGCAGTATGTTAGAACGCCACACTTCAGAACAAAGAAAGAAAGGAAGTGATAAGTTCAAAAGAAAAAAGTTTGACGCCACAAGGAGTACATTGATAAGTCTAATTAGTAAGTTTTTTCAAGAACAGTGAGATAGAATTCTCACAATAACTCAAAAATAATCATTCAACATTGTCCTTTTACAAGCTATTTATAGGCACTAATATGACCATTCAAATTTGACATTCATACTAGCTACTAATTACAAAATATTAAAATTCGGTTATAACTCTTGATGGCAGCCAAAGAGGCATGACTTTTCAGCTATGCATGAACCCTTTCAAAATATTTTTTTTGAACAATCTCATTATAGGTTTTAATAATCCCTAACCCATAAATAGGAGGATAATACGTTTCAGCGCACTTGAACCTACATCCTCTTGCATTGACAACAATCCCCATGCCAATCGAGCTAAGACTCAATTGGCAATTCAAAATATGATATGATAACATATTTGTAACTTTAAACATTTTATTAAAAAAAAAGTATAGTATTTTAATCTTTCTGTTTTTCAATACATTGTTTTAATTTGTTTTAAAATATTTTAATTTTAAAATCCATTTTAGAGTTATATTTCATTTTCCACATGATTTTAGATTAGTTTTAAAAATATTTTTGAATTTAATATTTAAATATGTTTATAGTATTTTAACCGTATATAATTTTTTCATTTCGAATATTCTTTTAGCAGATTTAATTATTTTAAACAGTTTTAAAATATTTTTATTAAATGATTGCAATTTGTAGCTTGTTTAAAACATTATTTAATTTATAATTTATATGGTTTGAAATTTTAATAATATCTCAAAATTGTTTATAAATTATAATTTCAAAAAAATTATAGTTTTTATAACAGTTTAAATACATTTAAAAATATTCTGGTAACGTAAAAACACATTGTTTTGATTTGTTTTTAAATGTTTTAATTTTAAAATCTGTTTTAGAGTTATATTTCATTTTGTATATGATTTTAGGTTAATTTTAAAATATCATTTCATTTAATATTTAAATATATTATGTTTAGTAGTATATTTCTATTTTTATGACAAATTTAATTGTTTAAAACAGTTTTAAATATGTTTATTTCTATTCTAAAGGGCTTGCTATTTCTTTGTAACCCACCCTAGTGGATAACCGTCTTTATTAAATTTTAGGATGCATTACATGATTATTTTACATCAATGTCTTGGGGAATTTAATTTTTTAATATATAATGGAATATATGTTAATGGGGAAATTATGTTGCGGGTTCTTTCTACCACATCATTCATGGTTCTTTCCAGTTATTTAATGATATTTTAGTAATTTTTTTATGTTATTGACATATTATTTTGGTAATTTTTTCTAACTCAGGGTTTGAGTTGTTCAATATTCAAAATTCGAGGTTTAAGATTTTGGGTTTGAAGTCCAGGATTAGGGTTTAAAGATCTAGGGTTCATGGTTTTAGGTAAGGGTCTGTTTGATTGTGGGAATTGATTTTCCAGAAATTATTTTCCAACTATTCTAGTGTTTGTTTGCCGGAAAACATTTTCCATTTGGAAAATGAACTCCAAAACACGGGAAAATGCCTTACATTTTTAGGGAAAATATCTTACCTTTTCAATTTCCGTAAGACATTTTCAAAGCTCTCATCTCTATTGATTTTCCAATCTTTCCTCCTTCATTCCTTCATTCCTGTTACAAAACTTCCCTGAGATTATCGATTTTCCAGTAATCCCCCACTCTTCTCCTTCATTCCTCTCTGTCGATTATCGCCGTGGTTTTCTGTGGGTTTGAACTCATATTGGAACCTGGACGAACAGATATCGCAGCTGCTACAGTGCAAGCCTTTATCCGAGCAGTAGGTACATATATTTTCTTCCCCCAACGTAACGGATTTGTTTCAGATTTCTTCATTTGCGGTTTGATCTGTGGCTTTTGCCTCCGATCCATTTTTTGTTTAGTATTTTCTCTATATGGGGTCAGATCCATTTTATTTTATCGAAGACTTTGAAGGGAAAACAAAAGCAAGATAAGATCTTTGTTGAATTATGTTTTTGTTCCACTTGCTTTCAATGATATTGATTCGTTTTGTTTGTTCATTTTCTGGCTTTGTTTCATTTCTCAAGGAAAAAAGTATATATTCTTCCTGGAATTAAATGTGTTGCTTGTTTTCACTGATATTGATATGGATGAGAAGATGGTGGAAGACTTGGGATTTGATATGACTAATGTTGTTGAGGAAGTCAAGGATGATGCTGGAATTGATTTTAAGGACTACAAGACTGTGCAAACTGCTTGTATCAATTTTGGAAAGGATCGATTTGATATATTGAGGTAATTTGTATGTTAGCTATGTTATTTGGTTTATAATGATTGGCATTGTATGTATAATGAAATGATTCTGTTTAGTTATTGTAGTGCTATGTTGCATAGAGATAAGTTTACTTGAATTCGAGTTTGGTTTGGAAGATTATTGGCATAAATACTTGTTACAATTTAATGTTGGTCCCTCTTTAGCAGTCTTCTGCTTCTTTGGCTGAATTAATATGTTCAATTTATGAAAAAATTGTTTATGGAAGGACTTATTTTGAACCACTTGTTTTGATTAGTGTTAGTTTGCTTGGCTCTGAAATAGAAAGTTGATTTCAGGTCATTGTCGAGACAGAATATTCAAATTTTGGTTGGTTTTGGATGCCCGAATGCTGACAAGAAGGTGGTTTTCTCTGCAAAACTCTTGAGGAAACGTGTCCACCTTGATGAAGGAGATGTAAGTACTGATTCTTTTACTCCTTTGTTGTTTACTAATATATAATGTTGCTTTATTTTTGGTGTTCTTCATATTTCAATTTTGCGACTTTTTTATGCAGAAGATTGCCATTCTTTCTTTCTGTTTTCGATAGTGATAAATTGTTTTGTGAATCAAGTTTGTAGTTCCTGCAGTTTGAGGAATTCTTGCGACAGAGGATACCTTCTGACGAACAAAGAGGATGAGGCGCAAACTATTGATGTTATGCATGTCCTAGTGGCCTATGGTTTTGATTACGTGAATGGTTCAATGGTAAATGAATCTGTTCTGAAAAAGAAGTCTGTAAAAACTGTCGCCTGTAAGTTGCTTTATGAGGTTGTAAAGTTGAGTGATGTTCCTATAGATCCAAATTATTATGAATAGTGAACATTTGTAGAGGTCCAAGTCTCAATTTTTCATATGGACGATGCACCATTGTATACATTTGATTTGTGGCCTGCATGTAGCAACTAGCTATACTTCAGAGGGTTCAAAATTCTAAAGATAACTTGTATAACCTTTTGCGAATAATGACTACTGAGTTAAATCGATTGAGGCATAATTGATCAAGTTGAGGGAACAATTCATGTCTCTTGGGTGTAGCCAAGAGTTTTGGGGATTCCACAGATCAAATCCTTGCGTGACTGGTTGGATAATTGGATGGGAAAAGTACATAATGCTTGGTTATCAATTGAGGCTGAAACACCTGATCTTGTTGCATGATAAATTTTTTTCTCCAGTTCCTTTCTGCCATTGTAACAATTTTGTTATTTGAAAAGGGCAAGAAAAAGGGAAAGTGAAATGATGAGCAATGAGGATAGAGATAAGCTTTTGTCATTTGTGGGTAGAGCCATCTTTGTATGATTCCTTTAGTAGGTATTGCTTGATCCTTAAATATTTGTTCTGAAAGGAGCGGCTCATGTACTAAACTTTTAACTTTTTGGCATTTGTTGGATCTACAATGGCACTGGAATGCCTAAGGATATGGTTAACACTGCAAACACCAACCTTATCTTTCATTTTGTATTGGGATTTTTCATTAGATACAATCAGATATGATCCACTTTTGTGGATGAAAGTGCATTTTCATTTCAGATTAGATATTTTTCTACATGATCTATATATTGTTTGGCTTCAATACGTTACTAGACGAGCTGCTGCTACTTAGTTATTTCACTACAAATATGTTGATTAGTTTTTACCATTTACATGTGATGTGAATGAATCTTATAGGATGATTGCCAATCGTGAACAATTAAACCATTTGATTGATATATTTAATTTGATTTATTTATTTATAAATAAATCATTGCAATATATGTCTAAACAATTTAAAATATAAAAATTTATTAATATGTATATAAATTTATTAATATATGTAAAAACAACTTTTCCGGAAAATATGTTCAGGAACTGCCAAACAACAGAAAATATTTTACACAGATTCATCCAAACACCAGAAAATATTTTCAGTAAATCATTTTTCAGAAAAGTAAATCATTTTCCAGAAATCATTTTTCGGAAAACATTTTACTGGCAAACAAACAGACCCTAAAAGAAATTACCAAAATTATGTGACAATAACATGGAAAAAATTTGTTGAAATGTCATTAAATAATTGAAAGAGGACGATGAATGATGTGGTGAGGAAGGGACCATAAAACAATTTCTCAACGTAACGGTGTTATATAATTTGTTGTTTTTTAATATGTGATGTGATGTAAATTAAATTATTTCGAATAATATTTTTTAATTTATTATTTGTAGAATGTGATAAGATAATATAAATGAGATATTAATAAAAAATAATTTAAATTGGTTAGTCACATTTCTCCTATGTTTTGATATAGTTTATTGAATGAATTTATTAAATATTATCAAAATTAAATAAATTATAAAGAAAAGAAAAGGGAAGGATGGAAGTTGAACCACCTGAAAGAACAACATTCCAATGCCCAAAAACGTTGAAGTTGCCTTATGAAAAACCACAAATCTTATAACATATTTCTCAAACAACAATATTTCAAAAAACAATTAAAATAAATTTCCAAAACAATAACACAAAAACTATTTTATACATACATATATACATATATATATATATATATACCCGTAAAAGCAACGTAAATAGAAAAGTTTAGGTGAAAAGATTTATTCGGTCCCTCTCATTTTTAATATTGAGCAAATTGGTCCCTCTTTAAAATTGAAACAATCTAATCTCTATTAATTTCAAAAGTGAGTATTTAAGGACAAGTAATCACAACATTAACATTTTTTCCTCAATTTTGCATAAATTTTGTTAGTATGATAACAAATATAGTTCTTAAAGTTTACACATTCTATCTATCTATCTATATATCTATATTTTTGAGGTTAGACCTAATCAGGGTTGTAACACTCGCACAGAAAGTGGAAAGATTTGGACAAAAATATAGGCTCGAAAAATGGACTTGGATAAAAAAAAATAAAGCTCGTTTAGAAAACGGGTCAAGCCTTAAGTAGGACATTTTTTGCTCAGGCCCGACACAACCCAAATTTGACAAAAAAATTTGTTCTTGTTTTGTTACTATTATATTGTTGTTTTGCTACCATTTCGCTATTATATTGCTTATTTTGTTGTTATTGTTTGGATATTATATAATTTTTGTTTTACTGTTACTATTTTAGAGGCATTTGGTTGTTAAGTTGTAATTATGTTAGTGTTATTTAAGTATAAAAACTTTTTTTACATGTATTTTCAATTTGTTAGAAAATATTTATTTTAATATTTTTAGTCTATTTGATGCATTATATTTTTTAAATTTATTTTTATATAAAAATAATCTAAAAACAATAAATCCGGATGGGTCGGGCTCGAGCTTAGCATTTTTTATCCAAGTCAGACTTGGACAAAATTTTAGACCCATTTTTTAAGTCGGGTCAGGCCTGAGCCTAGAAAACGAACTTGATTTTTTTACACTGGCCTAACCCATGATCATTTCTATTTGAGTTGAAGTTTTTTATATATCAATAAAAATGATGTACAATTAAGTAAAAATATTACTTGTGTTTTATTGTTTATATTTATTCATTTTCGAAATTAACAAAAATTAAATTATTCTAATTTGTTTTAAAAAATCGATTTGCTTAATATCGAAATTGAAAGACACTAGAATCCCGTGTGTTGGCCTAATGGTCAGGGTGTTCACCGTTTCAAGTATGACCTAATTTCGAGTCGCGCTAATCACGTTACTATTAGGATTTTGCCCTTCTCTTGTAATTAAATTATTTTTTTTGAAAGACACATGTTTTTAGGAAATTAATTAAATAACATTAATTAGTTTTCTTTTATTAGGATCTAATTATCTCTATTTTTGGGAAAATAATAATTACTTCGAAATTTTAATAAATCAGTTTTGTACATACAAGTGAAAATTATTAGATTATGAAAAATCTACTCAAAAGGTCAAAAATTTAAAATCAATAAATTTATATTAAAATTTACTGTTACGAATTTTTATATATCTATTTTTAAATATTTTATTATATCTTATAAAACATTTGTCATCATTTTGTGGAATCTAAAAATTTTACTGTGTACCAAATGTTTTGTTATAATTTATAGTTTTAATATTTATAATATTTTATTAATCAAAATTTATTTAGAATTTTTAATTTCACAAATGAAATTAAGAAATAAAATATATAACACAATGATTTCTCAATTCGCGTCTATTAATATATTAAATGATAATCCATTTAATTTGAGATTAGAATTTAGCGCATTGAGAGTGTATTTTTGAACTCCACAATTAGAGTTAAAAATTGTCACTTGTTTCATTTCTTTTATATATTTATTTTAATGTTTTATTATACTCTATAGGATACTTGTAATCATCCCGGTTTAAAACTATCACTGTACTAAATATTTTCCTCTTAATTTTAGGAAAATTATCTTATACACAACTCGTGGAGTTTTTTTTATTCCACGAGTGAGTTAAAGTTGTAATAAATATCAAATGTATTTTTAATTTTTAATTATTATTTTATTAGACCCTAAAATAAATAACATCAACCCAAACCCACTTCCCAAAACTTTTTACTCTATTATTAACGGTGTATGTGATAATTATACATTAAAAAAATATGTAAATAAAACATATTTTTAAACATATCTAAAAAATCCAAAATTTAGGTATCAAATAAATAACTTAATTATAGTAACAAACTTTTCATAAATCACAATAAATTTATAGTCCCGTTTTATCCTAACAAATTATTATATAAATAAAAATATAAATATTTTTGAACAAATTTATGTAAATACCTTTCAAAAATTATAGCGCAAATTTTCAAAATTTAACTTTTTAAAGAAGAAAATAATTTATAAAATATAAAATTTTCACACTCATAATAATATATACTAAAAAATCTTTACCCTCAAATATGATATAAATCCTTTTAATATTTATCTCTAAATATACTTGACTAATTATGTCATTTTCAGATTTCAAATTAATTAATTTAACATGGATTGAGTTTTAACTCAATTGACATGAGTATTATTATTAATACAGGACGACCTCGGTTTGAGTACGCTGGAGCACATTATCCTCCTATTTATGAGTTAGGGAGGGATTATAGATAGTTCTAGATATTATATCAAAAAAATAGATATGATTATAATGAAATTATTTTAAAAAATTAATTAAACAAAAACTTTAAAAGGGAAAAACTTGAAGAAAGGTGAGATTCTTTGAAACCATAATAATACTAAAAATTGCCAGCCTAAGTAAAGAAATCTCATTGGCAGCATGGCTGCACACACAAGCCAAGTGTTAGGGGTTTAGGTCCATTTTTTCTAACTCAAACAGTTAAAATTTAACCCAACCCCACCAAACCCTCTCCCTTTTTTAACCCCATTCAATGGTTTGCTCCATTTTTTCCTTCTTTTAAAACCTCTCCCAATTTTCTTTTCTTCTTCCACTCTACCCTCTTTTGGTAAACAACTCTTAGCCACCCCCCTCCCCCCATTCACCTAAGCTCACCATCTTCCATCATTACTTATATATACATATAGAAAGAAAAGGGTTCTTATTTATGTTGCCAAATTAGCCATTTTTATATACTTAGTGGGGGAAAGAAAAAAAAAATGAAGAGGTCACCGAGCTGTTCTTCTTCTTCTAATTCATGCTTTGCATTGCCATCACCATCATCATCATCATTATCACCATCACCATCTTCATCATCATCATCATCTTCATGTGAGAACCCTCATGATCAATCAGAGAAACCCAAGGCTAAAAGGGCTAGAAAACATCAAAACACTGATAATAATGCTTGTTTGAACAATGCTAACAACAATGGCGGTAGAAGGAGCTCTATTTACAGAGGAGTCACCAGGTTTTCTTTCTTTTTTTTTAATGAATTTTGATTTTGGGTTCATTTGCATTGCATGTATGAATAATTTAATCACATTGATTGGTATTTTTTTCTTTTAAAAAAGGCATAGATGGACTGGGAGATTTGAGGCTCACCTTTGGGACAAGAGTTCTTGGAATAATATTCAGAACAAGAAAGGAAGACAAGGTTAATTTTTTTATTTTATTTTTTAATTTTCAGGGGAAAAAATAATCAAAAAAAGGGAAATTCAAGTAGATCTATACAGTTTTTTTTTAAAGTATTTTAATTTTTATATTTTCTTTATTTGTTTGAATTTATATTCTGTGTGAACTGACTGTGTTTGTCCTTTTTTCAATATTGCAATCTCTGGTCAATCTCAACCTTTATTTACGCTTTCGTTGCCGCCTCCATAGTTTATTTAGGTAAGTCCTTCAAATCTCTACATATTTCTTTTTTTTTTATTTTTTATATCTAAATTTTTTAAAAAAAAAATAGGCCTTGATACAGTTCACAAAATCAAGCCTGCCTGGCTCGGTTTCGAGTCAGGTAATTGATCGGACATGCATTTGTATTTGTACTTGAAAATTGTACTATCTCTTAAAAAATTAAATAAATTAAGGTGTTAAATATATTAAAATTGAATTTTTTTTAATGGAAAACAGGGGCTTATGACAGTGAGGAGGCAGCGGCTCGAACCTATGATCTAGCGGCTCTCAAATATTGGGGGGCGGAAACGATACTGAACTTTCCGGTATGTAATTTAAATAAATAAATAATTAATTAATTAAAAAAATGGTGGATTTGTGATATAATATGATGATGATGCAGAAAGAAAGATATGAAAAAGAGATGGAAGAAATGAAGAAAGTGACAAAGGAAGAGTACTTGGCGTCTCTACGACGTCGCAGCAGTGGGTTTTCTAGAGGAGTTTCTAAGTATCGTGGGGTAGCTAGGTAGGTAATTTTAATTGATTTTATATTGGACCATTTTATGTGATTCAATGAAATAAAAAAATATTAAAGTCTTTATGTTGGTTGTGTTAAATCCTAAATCCCACGTGGGTTAGCTAAAATCAATTAATTTCCTCTTCTGCATTTTAGGGTTTAGGAATAAGAGAGGCCGTTAATTAAAATCGAGATTATAGGTTTTGATTATATTTTTTATAAATAAAAATAATAATGTGTTTTAACGGATTCGAACTCCTGTCCTTTTGTATTTGATAATAATATCCTTACTAAGCAAGCGATATGATTTTAAATGAGTGGGAAAATGTGCTAAAATGAAACAGATATTAATATATTATAATATTATTAGGGAAGTGAAAGAAGTTGTTATTAAATTGTGTTTTGACTAATATTTATTTGGTTAATGGCAGGCATCACCACAATGGGAGGTGGGAAGCCCGAATTGGTCGAGTTTTTGGAAACAAATATCTCTATTTAGGGACCTATAGTAAGCTCTTTCTTTCTCTCTCTTAAAAACTTCAAAATTTAGGTAGTGAGACTAAAACTAGGTGCCCCCTCCCTTGGCCAAATGGGCAAATTGTTCTTTAGTCCTTCCAAAATTTTAAAAGTTTCAATTTTGTCCTTTTCACCTTTGATTAGATGGAAAATTTGAAATTTTAGACCTTTTTCAACAGTTAATAATTTAATTTAAGCCTTTTCAAATACAAAATTTTTAACTCTGACCTTCAAATTTTATAATCTTTTCTTTTTCCTAAACAAAACTTCTAGTTTCACCCCGAATTCGAACATGGGCTTTCACTCAAGCCTTTATTAAACACGTTCACACTCACACACTCTCTCTCTTTACATGTTTCGATGCGAACTTTTTATCTCATGTTACAGTGATATTACAATATCTAATCCCGATTGTCTTCCCCTTCTTGAAAACTCAAAACAATTCCCTTAAAATGATTTTTTTTTTTTTTTGGTTTGCATCCATAATCTTGGCATTTAATATATAGTCCTAACTTTTTTTAATATTAGGGTCCAATGTCATTAATCACAAGACACCATGAGCCATTTTGATATAACTGCTATGTACTCAATTGATATGATTTAATATTTTCTTTATTTCTAATTTGGGAAGGGCATTTCTGTGATTACATAATGTATATGTTTTTTTTATTTTTAAAATTGCATGAAAAATAATGGCAGAATGGGCACGTGACCATTGCTCTCCCATTAAAAGATTCTGTTGCCTTTTATATAATTATATATTATATTTTGCTGAGTAAGAGGCAGCAGAGATCACGTGCCATTGTGATAAGCTTAGATTGTGGCTTGCTGTAGGTCACCTAATTGCCTAACCCCTTTAGGTTTGCTAGCTGGCTATTAGTGATTAGTATAATTGTGGGAAGATTTGCTCCAACTTGCTTAACTTGGGTTTTTATATATTTTTTTAATAAAATTAGGTTAATAGATTTTCTCTTTTTAAATTTTAATAAATTATTATTATTTTTTAAAATTACTCGTAAACATTAGATTCAAAATCCGAATCTTTCTTGTGTTTGATAAATTTAGATTGGTTGAGATTTTGTTCACTAATTCTTTTTTGAGTTGTTATGAAATGAAGTTGGACCTTTCCCCCCCCCCCCCCCTTTTTTTAATCAACTTTTCAACTACTTAAAAGCTAGGGTTGAAAGAAAGACAAGGAACCCATGTGTCTCCTTTGTTTTTTCCCCCCTAAAGGTGTCTACATTCTCCCTGTTAACAATGGGGAAATCTAGGTTTACTTAATTTGTACAGCTTGACAACGTCATTGAGCAGTTAGGATTCAGGGTTTCATTTGAGAGTACAACTGGACGTACCTCTCACCATGTTTTGAAACATGGAGTGGGGTTGATCCGGTTGATGCGAAGCGGAAGGCCTTGGCCTCTCTGCCCCAAGTTTATAATAGTACAATTGCATTTTGACGCTTCGCCTTTGGCCTTATGTGGTCAAGTTCCTTGTATCATGCTCCCCAATGCTGGTATTAGGTCACCAACCATGTCAACAAAAACGTTCATTGAGATAGTTACGTTTTCTGTAGCAAAACATGATCTTTGCACTCTCCCCTGCAATTATGCCAACAAGTTGCCTCTTAAAAAATTGTCTGGATTTGGATGATACATATTCAAACTCGAGGTTGAACATCGGATCATGATACTTTAGGGGTAAAAAGGAAAGGAGTGCAGACAATGTTTTCATATTTTAGTCTGGAAAAAGCTTAATACAAATTGTCAGTACAGTAACTAATTAAGATCTAATGTCAGCATGTGAATCCCTAATCTTATCTTTTCACCTGCAATACTTTAAAAGTTTGATCTACTTTATTTAATTTATTGTTAAATGGTAAAGTTTCTTTGTTCCCTCAGAATTTGTTTATTTATGCTCTGTTGTATTCATTTATTTATTGAAGATACACAAGAGGAAGCAGCAGCAGCATATGATATGGCAGCATTGGAGTATAGGGGGGCCAATGCCGTGACCAATTTCGATATTAGCCATTACATTGAACGCTTGAAGCAGAAAGGAATTTTGTTAGTAGATCGAACGGAAGAACAAATTCCCAACCCCGATGAAGCTCGACGAGTAGAATCCGAAGAAAATGGACCACAGCCGCTGCAGGAGCAGCAAGAACGGCAGGAAAAACAGGAACAAGAATTGAACCAAGAAGAGGCCGAAAAATCTCAACATTTTCAATACATGCAAATGCAGCTTCCTCTATGCATTGATAGTCCGATGACAACAATGGCCGGTATTGAGCCTACTGATAGTAATGAACTAGCATGGAGTTTCTGCATGGATTCCGGATTGACATCGTTTTTGGTCCCGGACATCCCTCTCGACGGAACCGCTGAATTGCCAAACTTGTTTGATCATGATACGGGATTTGAGGATAACTTCGACTTGATATTCGACGTAGGGCCGCCTAACAAAGAAGAGGCTAATCGGAAATGCGTGATGGATGATGATGTGATTGGAGTCAGTGTTTCCATGAACATGGAAGACGATAATAGGAAGGAGAGATTGTCATCACCGTCTTCAGACTCTCCATGTTCATCATCGACAACCTCGGTTTCTTGTAACTACTCTGTTTAATGGTTGATGTTTCGGGTTAAGAGTTTCTGATAATTCGGAGTTTGTTGCTGGAAATATGTTGTGGGGTGGATGGATGCCAAAGATTTAAAATATCTTTGGTTTTTGTTGTTTGTTTTTGTTGTTTTTAATGCATTTTCTTTTGTTTAATTATATTGAAAAAAGGAAAAGACTTAACCTGTTTTTGTTTGATCCCATAATCCAATCAAATACATTTTGATACATTTGCAATGTCCTTAAACTTGTGAAGGAATTAAACAATATATTACATAAAACGAAATTACAAGGGTCTCTTCTACCTTAACCAGTGGTTGAGAGTTCGATCCTTATCTTGAGTATGGAGCAGTTTTAAAATTCGTAATCAGTTATCTATCTCTTTAATGGGCTTACAAAATACGAAAAATTAATTACAAGGCCCGCTTCGATGGATACTTTAAGAAATATGAAAAAAATTACAGTTACAATTAATGTACAATGTACTAATAATTGAAATATATTTGGACTATTAGTGTTGGTATATTCCAGTTGCCCATATGTTACTTAGCATAAATTTTTTTTTTTTGCTTTTTTAAATAGGATTTTCCTCGCTTAATGTTTTTTCTCATTTTAAATTTCAAGATTGGATTTGTGCCAATGAAAACCATAAATTTCATACACAATAAAAGGATATGGTAGATCTATCTTTTTTAGATAGTGAACGGACGAACCCCGTTCTATTCAGGACTTTGGATATGAATGTTGGACACAATGAAGATCCAAATGTTGAACTTGTCAAGTCTCGAAAATTCGGACATGAGGATGTTGCCCGAAACTAGACACAAATACTTAGATTTTAGTGTGAATTATTTATAAAAATTAATTGGTCCAAGCATCCCCAAATTATGATTTTCATTTTAAATTGATTTTTAAATTTTAAAATGTTTTAATTACATCCCTAAACTATCAATGTTATATCAATCAAATCCTTCCATTATTGAAATTGTTAATTTAACTATTAAATGACACGTAAAATCTTATATGATATAATTTAAAATTAAAACTTTAATTTAACTTTTAAAATTAAAAGCTAAAGAAAAATAAACTATAAAAAATAAAGGAACGATAGTTTTAAAAGTTTTGAAAACCTCTAAACCAAGATTTTTACAACTTCCATTTTACAATATTCATTTTCTTTAAATTTTTTTATTTTAAATCATGTCACATAAGATTTGATGTCTCATTTATCGTTAACGATTTTAGTAACAAAATGATCTTATTGATATAACATTGATAGTTTGATGATATAATTAGAATATTTTAAAGTTTGAGGACTAATTTAAAATGAAGATCATAGTTTAAGGGTGTTTGATGCAATTAACTTATTTATAATGCCAACTTTTAATGAAAAATGTTGGAATCATGATATTAAATGATTGGGTAATCTACCTAGTTGGTCACCCAATTTTTAGAAATTTTTTTTTGTCACCCAAAATAAAATATTTGCAATTTCGTTACCCAACATTTAAGGCGCTTTATTTTAGTCATCTAAGTGTTAAATCTCTAATGGCGGCTGACTATACACAGCATATCATACTTATACTTACATTTTGCTCACTTAACTTCCCCAAAAAAGTATAAAAAAAAATGAAGGGTTAACGTGAAAAGGTGCTAGAAACTAAAATAATGCATTAAAATTTTGTCAAATTATACTTGTTTATCCCATTTCCAAAAATTCTAATTATTTTTCAATATTGAAATTTTAAATTCCAAAACATCAAAATCAGTTAAATAAATTATTGGATTTTTATCTCTTAACATTGTATGTTGATGTGTTACTATAATATTAAAATTAATTAATTTAACCTCCTTAAAATTTTAAAATTTTATTTTATATTTTCAAATTAAAATCAACTCACATAATTCATATTTAATAACTATCTACAAACCCCAAATTTTTTATTATATGATCTTGAATATTCCATGCTAAGCTAGAAGTAAAGAAAATTCCTTACAAATAATTTGATTAATTAATTTTATCTTCCATTCCAAACAAACCTAAGATTAAATCAATTAATTTAATTAATTTTAATATTATAGTACTAAATCGATCGACACTATTAGGGACAAATTTTCAATAATTTATTTAATTAATTTTGATGTTTTGAATTTTAAAATTTCAATTACATAAAAAAATAAAAATTTCAGCAATGGGATAAACAAGTACAATTTGACAAAATTTTAATGCATTATTTTAGTTTTAACCGCTTTTTCACTTTAACCTTAACATTTTTTTTTACCTTGATCAATACTTACAAAATGATATTTTTTGTTTGACTAAAATGAAAGTGTAAACATTGTTGACACCATTTTTTTGATAAAACGAGGTCGACTTGGATTTTAAAAAAGGAAACGAATGTGGGAGCCGCCACCAATCCTTTTTAATGAGTGTGATTGGATCACCTCGAAAAGTGGTTGTTTTTAATAAACGATTTGACTTTATTAAAACAATGATTTTGGTCCACGAAATTCAGAAAAACAGGTTCGGGAGTTGGTTACATACGAAGAAGGATCAGCACCCTCGTAACGCTCAAAAATTGGTACCTAATTGATTAGTTAAAGTCTTAATGTCAAAAATTGAAAATTCTGAAGAAATTTAAAATACGATCCTTTATTTTAAAAAACTTATATAAATCAAATTACTCGTTAAGACCCTCTCATTTCAGAAAGAGAAAATGTCACACCCAATGAGTTAGGGCACGATATTTTACCTCTTCAGAAATGAGCTTGTCTAAAAATTTGCACAATAAAATTTAAAAGGGTATTCAATTGTTTAAGTCATGTGAAAAAATTGCAGCCCAATACGTTAAGGCACGATTTTTTTTCAAAGTATTAAACATTGAATATTGCCTTTATTTATTTTATTATTATTATTATTATTTTAAAAATCCTCGTCTCAAGAGAACAACACGTCATATCCAATGCATTAGGATACAGCATATTGAATTCTCAATCATGAGATTTTATTTACGTTTTTATTTTAAAGAGCACTCTCGATTATTTAGATTCGACGAAGAAAATTGGATGTAACATATAACAATGATGATAATGTAAATAAAATAATACAAGTAAGGACTATAAAATAAAATGAATAAAAGACAAACTAATATAGTACACTAGAGCAAGCATATAAGCAATAAAATTAAAACATTCATTCTAAATACAGTGAATACGGATAAAGAAATGAACAAAGAAAATGAATAAGATTATGGAAATGTAAAAAGATATATACATATATGTATACACACAAAATCATAGAAATGTAAAAATACATACCTATATGTACATACTTTATTATTATTTATGAAAAAGTAAGTAAATAAATGCGTATATATATATATATATATATATATATATATATGCATAGGAATATGCATACATGCATGCCTATATATATATGAATTATAAAAGGTATACAAAACTATGTTTTTATATACATGTATTTAAAATAAGTATGCGTATATAGACATATATATATATATATATGAATGTGCAGACATTAATTACAAGCTATATATAAATATATATGTATATAAAATATAGAATACAAATATATATATATATATATATATATATATATATATATATAAGTATACATGAGTTATAAAACGAAAAATAAAAAAATCTACAAGAAAATATATATTTTAAAAGCATAAAGAATATATAAGTGTATATACTTAGGGAAATAGGACATGGGTATAGATATATAAGTTACAAAATATGAAGAGTATATAAGTATATACATTGTAAAAATATAGAGTACAAATATACATATAGTTACGTGCATGTATATAAAAAAATAGATTATAAAACATATATATGTACATATATATATTAAAAAACATGTATGTGTATACATATGATTACAAGAAATATAAAAAATGTATATATATATATATGAAATTACATAAATACAAGCATATCTACATTTATGAAGAAAAATAAAATAAAATAAAATAATATATATATATGTACAAGTATGTACATGAATTAATAATATAAAATAAACATGATGATAGATAACAGAAAGAGTTGGACTAAATTTAATAAAAAACAAAACTTAGGGTTGAATCGCAAATAAAATCAAAGGGGAGGGATTATATTGAACGCGCAAATAACTCAGAGGGGCTGGAAGGGAAATTTTCTCTTCTCCTCTAAAACGGCGTCGTTATAATAGGACTAAATTGAAATCAGTTATAAAATAAAGGGGCAAATTTAAGAATAAAACAAAATCTGATTAAACATTAAAAAGCGGAGGGGCTAGAAGCGCAATTTGCCCCTTCGCACAATAACACGCGGATCCTAGGCAGGCGGGTCGGGTCGGCCTGATCCAGGCCTAAACGGCGTCATTTTGCGCTTGGAGAACCTACCCTAAAACGCTGTCGTTTTATCTTTTTATAAAAGTCAAAAAAAATTATTTCTTTTTCATTTCAGCCACAATTTCTGAAAACTTCGAAAGGCCCCCCCTTTTTTCTCTCCACCCTCTCCCCTGTCGTCGGCCGAATGGGCCACCGTCGGCCCCACCATGAGCGATGATCAGAAGGCCAAAAGTCAGTTTTTTTAAACCCTGTTTCAAAGACCAACCGCAGATCGAGTTTTCATGGTTCTAGGGCAATGAGAAAACTCCAAACGCCGCCTTCCTCGTCCGATTTCGGTGACCCGAAGAAGGACTTCGGCGATGACAGTTGCGGGGCGACTCAGGTAAGTCTTGCTTCCCCTTTTATTTACTACTTTTATTTATATATATATGAGAGAGAGAGAAATGAAAGAAAGAAAAGGAGGAAAATAAATTTATAAAATCGAAAAGAAAAATATATCACCTTGAATGTTTTTCTTACTTTTTTTTATTTCTTTCTGCTAATATGTGGTTTTTTTTTACAAAAATTGGAAGAAGAAAAAAGTTACATTTTTCTTCGGCTTTTATAGCCGATTGCTACTGCTATTGTTGTCTTTTGCTTGTTTTCTTTTTTGCAGGTGGCTGATGGGCACAAGTGGGGCGATGGGACATCCGTGGTGGTGTGGTCTTGGTGATCTGACAGCAAGTATGGTGACAGAGCTAGGGTTTCGTAAAAGTCAAACCCTAGTTTGACTTTGGTTTCTGGGTTTAGGTCTGTTGGGCTTTGGGTGTTGGGTTTGTAATGGGTTCCAAGTTTTGGGCTTTGTTTTGGGTATTGGGCTGGGCGAAATATTGGGCTATACAAACATGATGTGGTGTGTATAGTCAATCGACATCAGAGATTTAACACTTAGGTAACTAAAATGAAAGAGCCTTAAAAGTTGGATGATAAAATTGCAAAAATTTCATTTTGAGTGTTCAAACTAGAAGCAGCCTAAAAGTTGGGTGACTAATTAGGTAGTTTACCGTAAACAATTTTCAATGATTTTAGTGTGGATTTTTTTATAGTACCAACTCTTTCTTTTAATGATTTATACATATATATATATATATTATTCTCCATGTCCGTTTTACCATCCATATTTGAGATTCATTGTCATCCCCCTTAATAATGTCGTCTCAAGGTCCGAACTTGCATTCTCTTATTGGGAGTACAATATATTTTATTATTAACATCTAGAATGATCCTGGACAAATTGATGTCTAGGTTCACTAAATCTAAACATCCTTTTGCCTAGATTCATCTTGGACATGAAACAATTCTCATAATTTTTCATAAATTTAAGATTTTTAAAGATTTTTGAGATTTTTTTATTAATACTTGCTAAATGTTATAATTTTGGATTGTCACGTGTCATCGTATTATTAGTTGTCAATGCCATTATAACGACCCGAAAGTTAGTGGTGTCAGAAACGGTGGTTTCAAACTCTATTTTTCATATTCGATTCTATAACAAGTATAAAGTTTAATTAAAATTTTGTCTTCTAATTTTGTCAATCTGATAGTTAATTAAGGTACAAGTGTTTCGACCCTAAAGGTAGTGGTGTTGGAAAATGAGATATTGAGACCTTGTCCCCGTAAACTAAGCTCGTATTAAATATTTACAGAGTTATTGTATAGGTAAATTAAAGTTTAGATAGGAAATTTCGCCGAACTAATGACTAATTGAGGTATAAGGACTAAATAGTAAAAATATTAAAATGACTTATATAATAATTAAACAAGGTTTGAAGTGACAAATTAACCTGTTTACCAAATTAGTGGACTGTTTGGTGGATGGATAGAATATTATACCTTTTTTTAATTAAACTAATAATATATGTATAAAACATAAATGGAAAAAGGTGGTCATCCATGCATTTTACTTTCTTCTCCACTGAAACCACCAAAATTAAAGAAGGGAGCCATTGTTTGAAGCTTTAAAGGTTTGGTCCTATGCATGGTAAGTTTAATTTGGTTAGTTTCTCGTAAATTTTATGTTTTTGAGATTGTAGAAGCTCGATTTAGCTAACCTAAGCATAAGTTTTCAAAACTGTTAAAGTTTCTAAAAGTTGTCGTTGATGAATGCTTGATAAAATTGATGCAGTTCAAAGCTCCAGATCCAAATATCCATCACGAATCAACAGCAATCACCTAATGCGAAGTAACTACTAATCATAAAAGAACCTTAGCTTGTAGATCATCGAGGTAGGATACATTCATATTTAAGGAAGGTTTCAGTATATACTACTTAAGGAAAAGGAAGAAGAAGAAAGAAGAACCCCTTTCAAAACACATTCTCACATATAAATATGACTCATCTTGCTTAGTGGAATTTAACAAGTGTCATACGTATTAAAACTTGCATTCTTATTGGCCTACAGTTTTCGAGAAAAATATAAACAAGTTCCCTTCATCAAACTTACCAGGTTAAACTATAAAGTTGATTTCTAACCAGATTACTTAAAATCTAATTAGCACAATATTTCATACAATCTAGGCATACTATACTTTTGGCGAATACTCATCCCATATTTCCCTTTTATCCCTTAACACAGATGTTTCTTTAATACATGGTAAAATATTAGAAAATCAAATTCTTACTTACTTTTGTGGGCGTGTTTGTGGCGCTTATTACACGCCCACACGTATACACCAAAATAATCTTTTGGGCGGATAATGCTACGCCTGACAAACTATTTACTACTATTCATTGAAACTTTGGATCTGCCAGATCTGGGATGTTACATTAATATTGTATCGAGGTTACAAGTTTAGGCTAAACCAACAATACATATAAACTGAGAATCCATAACAAATGTTGGATCTCATATAACCATGTAAATCCCTAATTATTTCCATATTTGACTTTAATAGCATGCCATACGTATCTTAATCTTTTACTAAGTTCACACGGGTATTATTACTGTAATCATACCATTTCAGTCCTTGTAACAGCATATACATGTCATACCAATCTTATAAGCATTCCATTTCCATTTTGGTACATTGTACCTATTCATAAATACCATACTTTTTTCATACTTTGCAAGTTTAGCCAAGTTGATGCCAAAAATCACCAAATTCACATTTATATAAATAATAAAAAAATGAATACAATTCATTCATAACATGAAACAAAATAATGAGTTCCATACAAACTTACCTGGCAAAACAACAAACAAACAAGTCTTTAAGGACTAATCAACAATTTTGCATTTTCCTTGATTATCTTCGGTTTGGTTCAATTATCGATCTATACAATAATTCTATTCAATTTATTAATTCCAAACATTTTGTATCATCCTATTACATGCATGAATCAGTCCAATTTTATTTTTTGAATGCCCTTAAATTTTTGCATTTTATTCAATTTAGTCCCTAAAACTAAAATTATCATAACTTTCAATTTCGAGCTTTGATTTCAATATCAATCTCAATTACATCCTTATAAGACCCTTTATTATCTATTATTGTAGAATTTTTACATTAATTTTGAAATTTATACACTTTAGTCCTTATGTTCAAAAACTAACAATTAAACATTACAATCTAGTCTTTTTTCACATCTAGGCTCAAAATCTATCAATTTAATATCAAAATATTCAAGAAAACAAATATAGAAACTTTTAAAAACTTTAACAATTTTGCAAATTGGTACATGGGCTAGCTAAATCAAGCTCCCACGATATCAAAAATATAAAAATTACAAGAAAATGACTTGAAATCACATTCCAATCAAGGCCAAAAGTTGAGAAATTGCTTTCTAGGTTTTATTTCATTCTTGTACGGTGGAGGAGGAAAAAATTAGAGAATATGAATATATTTTTTAACTTATATAGCTTAATTAAAACCTTAATTAATCGAAGTTAATTAATTAAACCTTAATTAAGTATATACTAATCATAATTAACAAAATATAGTGGATGATAACATCATCCTCACTATTGAATAAAAATGGTTTAAGTACCATTTTCAGCTTTTAGCAACTTAAAAACCTATAGCGATTGGACTTTTACAATTTAGTCCTTTTACAATTTAGTCTCTGTACCTTAATTAACTATCAATTCGACAAAATTATTGAACCAAAATTTAATATATTTCTATGATAGCCTCATAAATATTAAATATTAACACTTACAAACTCAAGTTATGAAAATGGGGTTTTGAGACCATATTTTTCGATACCACTAGAAATCGGGATGTTACAATAGATTTCAAGTTTAAATAGCAGTTAGGTCTAAAAAAAATTCAAGTTCTAATTAAGTACAAGTATTCAAGTTTAGGGGCAAAGCCTACATTAATTCTTCTATAAAATTTCAAATGGTGACTGATCTTTGTTTATTTCATGCCTTATAGAAGTTCAATTAGAGTGCAATTACTAAGACATATTTCGTCAATCTAGCTTGAAGATTTCAAATCTACAACTGTTTATTTAAAAAAGACTTGCTTATGTGTTTATAAATGAATTAGGGAGAGCACATTTTTTATCGTTGGAGGAACTTGTATTTAGTGCAAATTGATTGCAAACAATTTGTTTTTCATGTTTAGTTCGTAATTAAAGTTTTAAGGAAAAAGCTTTTGAATGAGAGTGATCTTAGTTGAAGTATAAGAGTGAGGTTTGAAATTTGATGAGCGAGTTGAGAATAAATCATGGCCTGTACTATTGATTAACAATACATTACTCTTTAGGTAAAGCCAAAGTAAGTAAGAATTTCGAATTATGTAACTAATTTTTGTATCCATCTTTACTATTTTACTCTTCCAGATGTTACTATGGATGCAACTTAACTTACAATTGATAATCAACATAAAAAACCCGGATATGACCTACATATTATTTGAGAAGACTTTAGAAGACTATAGACTTGATGATATCATGCATGACATTAACACAATACTAAAAAAAACAATTAAAATAGTCGATAAGGCCTTGGCTTAATGACATGATTAAGGTTATGAGAATTTAGGGTTCTTAGAATTTAGGGTTTTTAGGTCCGAACCTCACTTTATTTAAATGATATGTGAATTCTTAATCTATATTTTATTATGATTTAGGTTTCACCATCCACTTGTAACTTAAAAATAAATAATAATTTCATATAAATAAAATAGGAATGGATGACCCATTTTATTTGGTTATTAAAAATAATAAAAATTTATTCTGAATTGAATTTAAGTTATTTCTGAAGAAGGTAGACACCCGATCAACTAGCAACAATTCGAAGTTCAAATCGGTCGAGGAAGAATATGTGGAGCCCAAGTGTCCATCTTTTAACTTTGTATATAATAAAATTCGAAAAAATAATAAAATTTTTATACACATTAAAATTTTTTACAAATAAAAAGGTGAAATAATAAATCTATTTTTCAAAAAAATAAGTTGGCCCAAAGTTGGGATACCTTCTTTGAACTGAAATAATTTAGTTGGGCTTGAAGCCTTGCAATAAAAATTCTTCTACAGGTTTAGTTGGACCGGGCCGAATGTTTTAGACAGGTACATAGAGGAACATATTTAAGGGGGAAAGAGAAAAAAAAGCCCGGTTTATATTCGAAGTTCAGGCAGTTTAAGCTAAGGGGGAAAAAGAAAAACCAGTTCTTCAGCTTAGAACAAAAAGAAAAAAACAGAGGTTTGTCCGTTGGGTGGTAGGGGGCTAACCCCACAGTCTGAAATTTGAAAATTTTCGCTAAATAATTGAAGATCTGCTGTGCGAATTGATAAATACTAGACAGTGATGACGGAGGTGGAGACGGCGTCGGCGGCAGCGACGGGGATAGCCATGGCGACCGAGAAGGCGGCTAAAGAACTGAGTCCCGAAGAAGAGAGGGTTTTAATTAGAGACATTGCCCTTACTGCTGAAGCTAACACCAAAGAAGGCGATTCTTTTTTCCTCATCACTCAAAAGTTAATATCCTTTTGTTTTTTTCCTCGAATTTCTTCTTATGACTTCATTTTTAAGCTATTTTTACTATTTTCTTAACTTTCTCTCTCTCTCTCTCTCTCTCTCTTTTTTTTTTTTTGAAAAATAGATGGTGGCAACACTGGATTGATTATGTGAACCAGGATCAGCAGCCTAACAACAGCAACAACAATGAAGGAAGCTCTTCTGTGTCAGGGAACTCAGATTCAAATGGTGTGGGTAATTCAAAAAGGCCTTCTGGAATTGATAATTCTGATTTAATATCTGATGGGCCGGCGGAGGACGCGAACTCTGATGATGGTGTGGAGATTCATGATACTTTATTAGAAGGCCGTGACTATGTTTTGCTCCCTCAACAAGTTTGGAACCTACTTTATTCATGGTTAGTTGGAATATTTTGGGTTCTGTAAGAATTATTTGCATGTAGAAAACTTATTGGTAAATTTCTGTAGGCAAGTTGTATCAAGTTAAGAATGGAATGATACTATATTGAAATCCTTGTTAACTATTAAATTTCATGTTCAAAGTATTTAGACAGGCCCGTGGAGGTTTCAACCTTAATTGTAGGTATAGATAATGATAACATTTTTGTGAATTAAAATTGACATTGAGCTAGACAAGCTCCCTGGAATTGTGATAAGTTTATGAATCTGTTTGTGGAGTTCTTAAGCTCTAATGCTTTACAAGATAATGATCATTTTATGGATTCATATCAGCTTCAGCACTAAGCTAAGCAAATTTCTCTGTGCTGGATACCCTGGTTTTAGCAACTAAGGTGAAGCGTCAATTACCAAAAAGGTTCATTTATGCACTGTTTTTGCCCCAAGTTTGTTGTTATAGATACCAAAGACAGCTTTGGATGGTTGTCTTGGCTCTTGAGGAGTAACTGTAGCCGTAATTTTCATAAAACATCATTCTTTGATGCTAAAATGTTGTGTTTTCATTTATACATTCTTATTATGAGGTACCTATGCATAAAAAAACTTTGAACTTTTCATCATTTTTGGAGTTCCAATATATTCTTTCGTACATGAGAAATTGTTAGTATACCTAGCTATACAGAGGTTCTGAACCTATGACTTAACTTCATATCCAAGGTTCAAGTTGATTAATGCATTTGTTAGACAAATTTATACATTCCTGTGTCCACTTATTCTTGTCATTTTATATTTTCTTGTTGTCAACCAAGCAGAAACTTTTCTGGAACCCTTGATTAATTGTATGTTTTAGGTGTGTTTATTTGTGTGGATAGGTCAATGTTTTGCTACGGGGTTAAGGATTAAGCAGATACATGCAATACACCAAAATCCTCTCAACCATCATTCTTTCCATTCATCTGAATTTGGACAACTTGGATATCACAAAATGATCTGTCATTGAAACTTTTGGATTGTATATTCTATTATTGTATAGTATATTTATATAGGACATAATTGTGGAAATAAATCTAATTTTCACTGTCCTTGGTATTGCTATATATATATGTATTCTAATTTATGAAAGTTGTACCGTACATTTTCTTATGTATTGAGTAATCAATTAAGCACATATGTTTTCAGGTATGGTGGTGGTCCAGCATTGTCACGAAAAGTAATTAATTCAGGTCTTTCTCAGACAGAGTTTGCTGTGGAGGTTTATCCACTGCGTTTGCAGCTTCTTGTGACACCGAAAGGCGATCGCTCTACTATAAGAATAAGTAAGAAGGTAAAATTTGAAACTTGGTTTATTTATGTCAGCTGTGCTGCTCTCTTTGTACTTTTTTTTATAGTAACTGATTTCTGAAGATTGAATTATCTTGGACAGGAAACCATAGGTGAGCTTCACCGACGAGCCTGTGAGATTTTTCATCTCAACTTGGAGCAAGTAATTTCAGATGCAAGATTATTTCCTTTTCTGTTTTTTGTTTTCCTCAAATTTCTCTTTTCATTTCAAGTTATTTACTGTTTCTGTTTCCTTATATTTTCAGGTTTGTATTTGGGACTATTACGGTCATCGGAAGCATGCTTTGATGAATGACATGGATAAAACTCTTGATGATGCCAACATACAGATGGATCAGGATGTGGGTCTTTTTTGTTGCAACACTTATTATGATTAGTGTGTCTGTTATAAAGAAACCAGTTCAGCGTCTGAAATTGGATTCTGCATCTTATGCTTCTGCACGTTGTACAACTGTAAAATGGATAGAAGTTTGAGTAAAAAAGTTTCATAATTTTATTAATATGTTACTTGATTAAGATTTCTGTCAACTATGCTAAAAGCAACAAGAAATTATTTCAAAATCAATGATTCTCCTGCATGTTACCATCCTTTAATATGAAGGGTTTGCTGTTTGTGTCCTTTCCTGCTGTGGTATTTGTCTACAGCCTAAGGTGGATAGCCTCTTTGATATGTTTTCTTGGTGACCACAGAATAATAACTATTATCTACTTCATATATGCGTATCCACATTCCACCCTTTTGGTTATCATCTATTTCCTTCGGCAATATCTGTCTCAGTGACGTACAAAATTATGTGTGTATTTTATTTATTAAAAAAAGCGCCTTTTAACTCGACTGGTAAAAACATTTTCTTCTCTTTATATCCATGCACAAATAATATGTATGCTCACATTTCTTAGGGACATGAATATGCAGATACATATTGGATAGAGCTGAGAAAAAAAAACATTTTGGAAGTACAGAAATGGATGTGCATTTAGGGATTTTTCTTGTTTTAGCATTAGTTATCAATCAATTTTTGTTCTAACCTATTATTTTCTTGTCATCAATTTAAACAGATTCTGGTCGAGGTTCTTAACAATGTTAATGATACTGTAGTCACCGATGGTACAAGTATTATAGACAACGGATTTGCAGATAAGGAAGCCACTTCTGTTCTTCTAGAGCCGTCTAAATCAAGCTTATCGATTGCAGGAGGTCTGTCTGCAAACAAGATTGCATCCAAAGGCTATAGTGCAGAGCAATTGCAAAATCAAACCTTGGGTTATCCTAGTAAAGAATCGGATAACAATTTTGGGAACAGTGGTGTTAGTACTAGGGGCACTTTTGGTGGTTTAACTGGGCTGTTGAATCTTGGGAATACTTGCTTCATGAATAGTGCAATACAGTGCCTTGTTCATACACCAGAGTTTGCTAGATACTTTCGGGAAGACTATCATCAGGAGATAAATTGGCAAAACCCTTTGGGCATGGTTGTAAGTTTCTAACCCTCAAAAATAGATGTGGTTTTGAACTATCCTTTCATAGTCATGATTCCTTGGAGAAGTTCTCACTTGTGAATAGTGTAATACAGTGTTTTCCCCCTTCCTTTAATCTTTTTTTTTTTTTTGTGCATTATTAGGTCTAGTGGTACTTGTTTGTGTAAAAGGTATATGCATCAAGCAAATTTTATATGTGGATCTTCACTTTCAAGCACACTGCTAGCTTCTAACTAAAACTTAACATGTCAAGAATTGGTGTTTTAAAACACTTGAAAAGAACTATGTTTTCTTCGTTCTTGTTACTTGTATGGATGAGACAAGAGAACATTCTTGCGGAAAGAACTTGTTGGTGCCGTACATTTTTGATGATGAGTTTACATGTAATCATCTACATAGATTCTGCATGATCTATGGTTAATATAGTTAAATGCACACGCACTCTTTTCAGAGCCTCTATGCACATTATTAGATTGTGAGCATGTAGGGCCAAGTGCATTGTCTAGATCATAGATGTTTTTGAGTATGACACTTGTGTGTCAATGCCATAACCTATCTATAGCCCATTATTAGTAGGTGTATAGCATGCATATTTTGGTAATGTTCGTAGGTTGCTGTAACCCAATTTTCTAGCTAACATTTTTCTTATGAGGACTGTTCTTGTTCTAGATTGGATCCAATTCAGTCAAGGGCATAAGTTACAAGAATGTGTAAAAAGAGTTTGTGCTTAAGAAAGCAAGGCTCTAATTTCTAAAATGGAAAAAGAAAAGGATGTAAACACACATATAAATACTAGTTCAAGATGTTTGTGTGTGTTTGTACTTGTTATATCTAATAAATTTAAAATCAAATGCCCATTGAATTTTCTACTGTATAATGTATTATAAAGGTCTGGGATTATCCTAAGTCATTATTGGTCTCTAGCTCTAGCTTTCCTTCAATTTGCATATCCTCTATATGGGTATTCTTTAGTGTCCTTTTTGTAGTTTGATTGTGAAGTTCTTGGAACCACTCTTTGTTTGCTATTGAGGGGTTCTTTCTCCTTTTGAAAAGGGTACTCCCTGAAATCTAGGGCATGCTCCTCTCTAAGGATTGCGTCACTTCTACTGATTATTTGAGCTTACCATGCTTTTTTCCATGTGGTTTATTCTAAAGTGGTTATTGCAGGTCGTTATGATCACTTTGTGCTGAAATGAACATGGCACATATTTGTAGGCATCTAACCTAACTGCTAAAAACATTTTGTCCGGTATACTGATTACAGAGATAGTATGTAGTAGCTATTTGAAGTGTAATGTTCTAAGATTAAATATGATCGAATGCCTGCTTTATGAACTCGTTATGGGCCCCCAAAAGAAGGTTGACTGTGTTATTTTATGGAATTGTCCTTTTGTATTATTCCTCTCTTTATCACACACGATAGAAAATAATATTTAGTTAGAATTTCGGAATATAGGTGCATTCTCATTTTGCTGATATGTCTCAACTTTGATGTTAGTGGGCTATTTGTTATTCGAATCTTGTGCATTTTTTTGAGAGTTGAGTTCGGTTGTATAACTAATATGTTAAGCTGATCTCTTATTGTGTAGGGTGAACTTGCTCTAGCATTTGGTGAGTTGCTAAGAAAGCTGTGGGCACCTGGGCGAACTCCAGTTGCCCCTCGGCCTTTTAAAGCAAAGCTTGCCCGCTTTGCCCCACAATTTAGTGGATACAATCAACATGACTCTCAGGTTTGTAATTAATATTAAAGTCTTGCTATTCCTTGCTTTGCGTATAGTTCTACAGGCTTATTCATTTAAAATTATTTTTCCCCAGGAGCTTTTAGCATTTCTGCTTGATGGTCTTCATGAAGATCTGAACCGTGTCAAACACAAACCTTATGTAAACTCTAGAGATGCAGATGGCCGCCCAGATGAAGAAGTTGCTGATGAGTATTGGGCAAATCATATTGCTCGTAATGATTCGATAATTGTTGATGTGTGCCAGGTAAGAACATGTCTTCTACATTTTAATGGTGATACGCCTAACAGTTGCGGTGGTGTCTTGCATGTTAATGGTAAATCTCATAACATGGATGTTTATCTGGAGATTTAAGACTGCACTTTCTTTAGTATTTACCGTAGCTTCGTCCTCGAAGAGGATATATGATGATGCAAGATATAATTTGTTTTGATGATGTTTTGAACTCTACTTTTAATCTCTGTTGAGAATGTTTGGTTGTAAAGTTTTTGATGCACTTAACTCATTGGATACCAAGTTTCATTAACGTAGAAGAATTGGAGATTTGCCCCTATGATGACCAATTTACTTCAAGAATTTTAAAATGAAACATGTGAATAGTTTATGTTAGTGAGCCTTATTATTTCTCTAAAAGTTTTTGAATAACTTTATCATTTCTTGATAGATGTAAGAGTTAAGGACCTTCCAATACCCCCCACCCCCATGACCCAATCAACAACAACAAGAAATGGGAAGAATTTCGTTTTTGTGATTGTGTACTTTCAAAGTGCTGAAATTTAGTTCTTGCATGCTGTTTCCTAAGCTTTGAAGAAATGGAATTATAAAACCATACCTTCTAGAATTGCTTTTTCTTGAATGCTTAATTATCTGTTCCTTTTATGCCATTATGCCAATTAAAAAATTGTCTATCTTTTTTCTTGTTTTTTTCTTTGTCTGGTATCAAATTATTTAATAGTTTATATGGTTCATGACTTCATTTATAGGATATATAATTTCCATAGGACTGGTGAACTGTAACTTTGAAATCATTTATAAGAACTCTTATCAAGGTTGCACTTATTGGAAGTATTCTGATTTCAAATTTATCCATGTAATGTTTTACATGCATTTCAAAGCTGTGATAATAAAGAATGGTGCAAATTAAAAAAATATACTTGAGTTGATGTCCAATAGCTGGGTGATTAGGGTGTGAGGTCTGTTTTTAGGGCAACTTGACGGCAAAGCAGGTAGAGAAATTCCCTGAATAATTAGGGTTTGAATTGATTTGAAGCTAAGTACAGAAATCTAGGATCTAGATAGCCACTTAGGTTGCCTTTGGATGTTTCACTCTTAAGAATGATCTCATTTCCAATTAGGACTTCAAATTTTTAAAATGCAATTACCTGGTTTGACTTAGGAAAAATAGTAGATGTTACATTGGGTACAAGTATTATTTTTTCAACATGTCTTAGGGTGCCTTTGGATTCACCATACCGTCAATGAAGTAGAGTTTAACACAAACAATTTACTTAATTTCAAACGCCCTGAAGTTTTTGTTTGGATGTATGCTTATTTTCCGCTGATCCCTGATTTTTAATTGGAGGGGAAGAGGTCCAGTTGATAACTGAACCTCCGGTGGGACTCTTGAAATTATTGTTTTAACGTTCAATTTATTTTATTTTATTTTCTAACTTTGAACCATTTTAATTTCATTTGTCTTTTTAAACATATCATAAATTAATTGTGTTTAATTTTTTTCCTCTAGTTAATTTATTTTAAATTCTTTTATTTAAAAGTTTAAGGTTTATTTAAAATAATAAATAGATTTATGATATAATTAGTTGATTAATTAAAATATTTAAATAAAATATTTTATAATTTAAATTGTTAAAAATATATAAAAATAATGTAATGATACATCTTTTGAGTAATGTCCTTAATTGTCATTTTCTATTCTCATCTCACCGCCACCGTTGCGTTTGAATTTAAACACATATCCCACTTCAAGTTTTAATCTTACCGTTACAAATAACTAATCTCACAGCCATCGCTGTTTTTAATCCCAGCCCCTACCCAAAGGGAGTCTTAGTATATGAGTTAGCATTTAACTAATTTCAATTGGTAATAGTTATCGTTTGGTGAGGGCTCAAATTTTAAATTTTGAAAAGTACAATGACTAAAAATGACCAAATTAAAGTATAAGGACTAAATCCACAACTTTTGTAAAGTACAAGGACTAATAGCAAATTTAGCCTTTATTTTTTACAGAAGTATCACTCATCCTTCTAATTTCAAGTTTAAGTTTGTATTAACTATTTTTTATTTTATGTTTAACTATTTTAAGACATGTATTATATAAAAAATTTTCTAGTATTATTACATTAGTAACCAAATGAAGCATAAAGCATTTGAAGTGGATGTTTTAAAGGTCTAAAGTACACAGTTGAAGTATGACCCCACGATGTCAAATTTCCCAAATGCTTCATTCTTCAAGCTAATCAACAAAGGGTTATGGTATTATGGCCAAAAAGAAAGGACTGCAAGAGAAAATAACATATTGCTGTGTTCTAACATCCCGATTACATTTCAAGTCTACCATCTGTTTTCATGATTGATGCTACCTTGTTTGTTCTCTATCAAGTTCTGTAACACCCCATTCCTTATAAGTCACTTTCTCTCCATTTTGTCTGGTGATGTTTCCAGCAAATCTATTTCCTGCTCCCTCTCTCTGTTTCTCTCAAGCATGACCATTCTGTTTAGCTTAATTTCGTGACCGGAAGAGTTTTGCTTTTTGGCTTGACTAAAGCTCAAGTATGGAGGCTATAGAGAAGGATGTCAATGGAGAGGATGATTTGGTGGTTGTATGATGGGCAGTGGGATGAGTCTGCAGTGGTGTGAGTAGTGGCTGCAATGGAGTTTGGTGTTTAGGAATTTTTCTCTAATACAACCTCATTTTAGATGACTCCGAGATGAGAAAAATAATTAGAAGAAACATACAGGAAATTATTTTTCATATCTGTGAGCTGAATTTTGAGTTGCTTAATTTAAATGGATGGTAGATATAACTTCTTAATGAAAGTTGCAGAAATCTAGTAAACAGAAGAAAAAGAAATTCTAGGCTTCATAGTTTTATGTTTTCTACAATTTACTTTTAGAAGTTTATTGCTTCACACAATTACAAGATCCATAGTGCTGGAAAATCCCCAACTAGAAGTTGTCTCGCAATAGAAATACCATGGTGATGCGGACCCCTAGTGCTAATGGTCCAGTATGAACTTCAGTAGAAAAGACTACAATTTTTATACATGTGGATGCAAATTTATCTTCTATAAAATCTTAGGGCTTTTTCTTTTGTTTTATATAATTTTCTGATAAAGTAACTTTTAATCAATCATAATTGTGGTTCCGTCTGTTATTGCTTTGTTACTGATTTTATGTTACTGTTTAGCAAGAATGGGTTAATATCATAAAAGCTATGTGAATTAATTTTTAAATCAACTCTATAATTTTTTATCTTAGTCCTATGGTTATCATATGTAAATAGACTAAGCTGAACTTGTAAAAAATGTTATGTCTTATTCATTTTTACTGTCATTATTATGCATCTGATCAATGCCTATTCCATTGTGTAGGGTCAATACAAATCAACACTTGTTTGTCCAGTGTGCAATAAAGTTTCTGTAACATTTGATCCCTTCATGTACCTTTCCTTGCCACTGCAATTCGCCACTACTCGGTCTATGACAATAACAATTTTTACTTGTGATGGAAGTGCTCTACCATCAACATGCACCGTAACTGTTCCGAAGCAGGGGCGTTACAGGGACCTGATCCAAGCAGTTAGCAATGCTTGTTCCTTGAAGCAGACTGAGGAGATTAAGCTTGTTGAGGCATGTTCTGTTAAGCATTCTGATTTCCTGTTCATGGAATTACATGTGTGCTAAAATTTTGCTAAGCTGTGTGAAATTATTTCTTGCAGATACGGAATCATTTGATTCATAGGTTTTTAGATGATTCTTTTGTATCATTGTCCACAATCAAAGATGATGATCATCTTGCTGCATACAAGATTCAAAAGTCTGCAAAGGGCAATGTTTTGCTTCAGTTGATACATCGCCGTCAAGAACAGTATGTAATATTTGGCTACCCTCGTACTTTTCTTTACATAGCAATGTTTGGATGTAAGCATGGCACCAAAAGGTTTACCATTGGCTGCCAGTCGAACTTGAAGTGGTTTTAGTTAGCTATTTTAACTGCTAGATTGGCATCTGAAGCGGTTGACTTCAATGCTATTAAGGTTGTAGTTTTTTTCCTATTTAAATGGTTTTATAATGCTTGATTATATTTGTTATTTTAACAGTTTAGTCTCTCTCTCTCTCTCTCTCTATATATATATAGATAGATAGATAGATAGATAGAAAGATTTTAATTCTTGACTAATTTCATGATGGTAAGCCGTTGCTGCTTTAATATTCTTGCTTCGAAGCTAAGAGAGTTCCTTGGCATCGAGTTGTTTCTAATGCAATACTACATTATTGTTGTATTGTTGTACAGGGAAACTAGTGATGCTCAAAGATGGAAACCTTTTGGAACTCCTCTTGTTTCATCTCTCTCGTGTGATGATGTAATTAGAAGTGGTGTTATTCAGACAATTGTTCAGACAATGCTTACACCGCTGCTGAAAGAGGGTATAGAATATTCTGATGATTCAGATCCAAGCACCTCGGGGATGGCAAGGGATCCATCTGATCATGGTTCTGGTAAAGTGGATACTAACTGTGCATCAACTTCTATAAATAAGGTCTTACCAAAACTACCACTTCAGTTGGTCGATGAAAGTAAGACATGTATTGACCTGTCTGCGGGAGACGAGAAAGCTATTAATCTGTCAGCTATGTCACATGTAGTTGTGTATCTTGATTGGAAATCAAAGCTTTTGGAGAAGTACAATATAAATTATCTTGAAAACTTGCCCGAGGTCTTTAAATATGGGCCTATTACCAAGAAAGCTCGTACTGAACCTCTTTCTTTGTATACTTGCCTGGAGGCCTTTTTACGAGAGGAGCCATTGGTTCCAGAAGATATGTGGTTAGTTATTCTCTCTTTCTTGTACTGAAGTGTTTCTTCTCATTGTTTATATACATGAATATTTTGTGAACCATTGGTGTGTTGTGCTTTTTCATAATCCTTTGGTAGGTGGTATTCCTGCCTACAATAAATATGTCAACCATTGGTGTGTTGTCTTTATCCCTAATAATTTGTTCGGATGGGCTCATGAGTGGCTATAGGCACTAGTTAAATATTATTTAACCATTTTAGGAAAGTCTTTGCAATGTCTGCAAAGCATGAGCCTGGGTTTGCCTGCGCCTTGCCCCTTAGCACTAGACTGTAAAGCGCCGCAGACCCTTTTGGGCAAGGCTCATTTGATCATGTGCACACCTGGTAAACCTAGGTATGCTTTTTTGAGCAATAACATAAATAAAATCTGCCTGATGAAGTTCTCTTTAATTTCTTTCTATTTTCCACTTTTTTCATTGGACATCACTTTACTAGTAAAAAAGGGATAGCTGATGCTCTATGCTTCTTAATATTTTAGTATTCAACAACAAACATGGACCATAAGGAAATTATTCACTAATGAAAAAACTGCATGTTTTGTAGGTAAACTAGTCCACGTTTTAGAGTGTATCATATTTCTTAAGCTTATATGTATATGAAGTTCTAGTGCCTTGACAACATTGGTCTTTGCACATAATTTATTACTTTCACCAAATTCAAGAAGGGGAAAAAAGTAATTTCTAATTTCTTATCTTAGATATCATCTTACCAGTGCCATGTCATGAGTTAGCATTTTTCTTAAGTTTAAACAATAGAAAAAAAAAGTACCTAAAGCAAAAACAAAACCTTTGTCCATCCTCAGTCTATCTTTTGAAGACCATCTTTGCTATTTTGGAGCCGCACTTGTGAAGATTAAAGAATGTCCCCTTCAACCAGAAGATAATTGTTGTCTTATTTTGGTTTTAACCTAGTAGTCTGTTGCGATCTCCATAAATTTAGTGGAAGACCTTTGTGAATTTGCAAAAGGAATGGCTAGATACAGTCGAAGCCAGGAATTTGTGTTAGGAGGGGCAGGATAAAATTATAATTTTTTTTAAGGGGTCTAAGCCAAAAACTCTGTTAAAAGGGCTTAAGTTGAATTACTAATTTTTGTGAGGGCCCAAAATACAATGCTCCATTTTAACAAAAGGGGCAGGGCCCCTTCTTGACCCCCTTTGGATCCACCATTAACTAGACATTATAGGGAGCAGATGTCTATTATTGTTTTGTGTTTTTATAACTACTTCTTGTTCTCAACTCTGAAGGCTTTGGAATGTTTTCAGGTTGCTAGATTCATACTCTCTGTTTGGTAACTGTTACACCATAGTTTGAATGGCTCGAGCAAATATTTGCTGTTTGCTTGACAGTTTTAACAATCTTTAGTGCTAAGTTGTACTTAAGGAAAAACTTGGGTTCCATTCCTCCAATATTTTGAATTACCAGTGTTATTTGATGTAGGTACTGCCCTCAATGCAAGGAACAACGACAAGCGAGTAAAAAGCTTGACCTGTGGAGGCTTCCTGAGGTTCTAGTTATTCATCTAAAAAGATTCTCATATAGCCGGTCAATGAAGCATAAAGTAGAAACTTTTGTCAACTTTCCTATTCATGATTTTGACTTAACAAATTATGTAGCTGACAAGAGGAGTTCCCGTTCTCAGCTCTACGAACTCTACGCCTTGACCAACCATTATGGTGGCATGGGCAGTGGCCACTACACCGCGCACATCAAAGTAAGTTAGAAGCATCTATATCCTTACTGAAATGGAAGTGTGCATTATTTGCTTTTCTCTTCGGGGGCTGGGGACTTGGACAGAGATGCTGCATCCATTTCATTTTTTTATGACTTTTCAGTCAAGACCATTTATTTTTCTGCTCTTTTGGTCTGGCTCTTAGCTTTCATCACATTTGAATCCTCTTAATTAGAGTTTAGATTTATATTGAGACACAAATCTATGTTATTTAGACTGAGAGTGTCATATAAGATACGTGTCCAGTTCAGGCATATTCAATATTTTCTGGGTTTTTTTTTTTCATGTATTGAAATTTTCCTTGTAACCATGTCCAAATGTGCATCGAACATGAATGTCTAATACAGGTAGTTACATAAATTGGCTTCAATCGTTGTCGATGCACATGTATCTCATCATACTGTTTTATGCTGATTTTGTTGTTTGCAGCTTCTAGATGAGAATAAGTGGTACAACTTTGATGACAGCCATATATCACCTATAAATGAAGAAGATGTAAAGTCAGCTGCTGCATATGTCCTGTTTTATCGAAGGGCAAAGTCCGATACCTCAGGTACCAGTTCTGCAGGGTCTCGTAGAGCTCGGGATAAAACATCTTATAAGCATTGAAGTGAAGGTACATGCCTAAACCATTCGCTGCCATGCATGTAAGTTCACGACTGTAGAGTGCTAAAGCAACAAAGGGTGTTGTGTCTTTGCAAAATATTAATTTAGTGACCTGTTCAATGTGCTGCTTTACTTCAATCGCTAACCTATTGCCTGGACAAAAATATTGTGTCAAGAGTAATATTAGATCGAAAATGAGACATACTCAGATTCGGCTTAGTCATTGTCAAGTCAAAACTCAAGCATGAGTGGTGAGTTATTGAGCATCTTAACACCCGGCTCAAGTGGCTTGCCAACCTAATCGAGTATTTTTAATATGTATTTTTACTATTTTTAGTAATGAAAAATCTCAATTCAAATATGAATTCTTGTATTTTTATTTCTGTTATCTTGGTTTACAAGCTATTTGAGAAAAACTTGAAGTATGCTTGGTCAATATCAAGGCAAAGGTCAAGCTTGAGTAACAAGTTATCGATGGAATATGAGTATTTTAACACCCGGCTCAAGTGGCAGCCAACCTAATTGAGTCTTTATTATTATTATTATTATTATTATTATTATTATTATTTGAAGTGATGAAAATTTTTTATTGTATCAAGAGTAACACTATATCGGAAATGAGATATCTATGTTTACAAGCTACTCGAATTTAACTTGATTAAGATGATACTTGAGTTTGAGTGGTGAGTTATGGACTGAGTTTTGAGTATTTAACGTCAGGTTGAAGATCTTGCTAAGTTTTTAATACCTATTATTTTTATTTGGTAATGAAAAATCTCAATTCAATCATGAAACTGTTGACTGAAAACTATAGACCCAGACCACCACCTTGATGATCAATCTACCTGGAACTAAAATGTAAATAAAGGGGAAATTCAAATGAAAAATTATGTTTATTAACAAATATTATGCTATATCTCCGGTGTTGATTGGTCCAATATTGCCATATCACTTTTTGTAATAGTTTGGGGTAAAGTGGTGGATGGGATTAAACTATTGGTGTCAAATTAAGAACAAAAAAAATCATAGGTACGATGAATGAGGTATTCTATGTAATTTAGTTATATAAATAATATGTAATTTGGTCAAATGGTTAATTGGTCAAAATAAAATTGTTTTGGCATCATTATTCTTGTAACAACCTAAAAGTTTAAATGCGCCAAAGCATCTAATGTCTTCCACTTTGGAGAGTGAAGGGTTACGCTTATTGTAAGCATTTTATCAAAAGAAATGCATGAAAAATTTTAAAATTTGATTTGAGTATAATTATTTGTAATTGCTTATGGAACTATTTGAATTCTTACCCTCTTCATAAGAATGTAATTGTAATGTTCAATCACATCCATGTTATTATTCTATTCTTGCCCACTCTTTAAGAATTCGAGTAGTGTAATCCAATTACAGTCATGAGATTTACTAATTGCAATGATTATCAAAACATGTAAATACGTGAAATTATAAATAATTACATTCAAATCCAATTATTAAGTTGCTTTCGATTATATTCTAAAAATATTTGAATTAACCATTTATCATGAAAGATTTAGATAAAATATTATACTTATATTTTTTGGGAAATTAAATAAATAAATAAATATATATTGCATAAATTTGAATCAACCTGACTCAAGGGAAAATTCTAGTGAGCTCTTTAAAGCGAGCTTCTTATAAGCTCCAAGTAAGATATTAAGAAACATGCATTACTAGGTTATAAGTAACTTTGTAAGAGAATTATAAATTTTGTAAGAATTTCCATAGTTTTGTAAAAGAATCAATAATTCATATTGTAAAGAATTTTATACTTTTTTTTGTAGAAATCATTACAACATTATAAAAATTCAATAATTTTAAGTAGCTGATGTCCTTCAAAATGACTGAATTTTTAGTAATTACTGAATCATTTACAAGATTGCCAAAAGGCTTAAACAATGATTGAATTCATTATCTTTTATTATTTCCTGTTCTCCAAAGGAATTACATAAGTAATTAAGTAATCTTATAAGAGCTTTAGTAAATTTTATAAGAAAATTCAGTGTTAGATAAATGTTAAAATGTTGTAAGAATTTTAACAAATTTTAAGTAACTTGTAACAGATTCATTAATCTGTAAGGAATTCAGTTTAAGAGATTCAATAATCCTGTGAGAAATTAGATATTTCTGTAACAAATTGAGTAACTGTGTAAGAATTTCAACAATTTACTTTGTAAGAAATTTAGTAATCATCAAAGAAATTCTGTTAAGTTATAAGAAAATTCACTAATTTACAAAGTGATAATAAATTAGGCAAATGGTAAGTTATTGTAAGATATTTTATAATCTTTTGAGGCATTTACACTGCATTTGATTCGTTGTAATATAATAGAGTCAGTAATGGAATAAAGTGGTAATCAGTAATTTAATTGTTTGGATGAATAGAATAAAATAGAAATGTAAAAGATTCTTGTATTTGATTGAATGAAATGATGTTGTAATAGCATAAGGAAAAAATTGAAATGACGAGAGTACCTTTAGCGTAAATCTTTTAGGTAAATGATTATTATTATTGCTATTAAATTTTACTCGGACTATTATTAAATATAATTTAATAATATTTTAATGTAATTATTTGTATATTAATTTATATTAAAATATTTTATTTTATATTTTTAAGTCCAAGTTTTAAAGGATTAATCTGAAAATTAAATTTTTTTTTTGTTATTCAATGTTACATGGAATAATCACTCTTTGGTGATACCAAAGAATAGCTATTACGGGAAGACAAGTAATAGAGAAGTAATGGTCATTTTATTAAATAAATATTACGTTCAACCAAATAAAAGAATGATTTACCATTCAATTCAGTGAATAAGAATAACGGGGAATGCTATTCCATTCCCTCTAACCAAACATGATGTTAGTAAAATTTAAAAAGTAAAAGTAAATTGTAAGGTGTGGACAATTATTCAAGAGATTTAGTAATTCTAAGTGCATGGAAAAAGTATTCCAACCTTTTCATACTTGATAAAAAATCCACTTACCTGCCTTGTGGTTAATATTCTCCAAATCAGACCAATTGATTTTAAAATGAACCGATTCAATGAATTAACTTTAGGACTAATATATAATAAAATATTATTTTCCTCTATCTTTCTGTTTTTCTATTTTAATTATTTTTAGGGCATTCTAAATCATGATAACTAATTAATCTTACATGAAATAATTTAATAAATTCATCTCAAGATTAATATATAATTAAATTAAATATAAATTTAGAATATTTAAATTTAGTTGATGTCAAATATAATTTTTTAATGAAAAAGTAAAATATATTTAATTTTATGGCAAGTAATTATAATTTGGGTAAATTACATCAACAGTCATTCAACTTTGATGCAATTGACCAAACAGTCACTCTGATTTCAATTCAGTCACTCAACTTTTGAAAAGTAACAAATCAATCCTTTTAAACATTTTCTGTTATAGACGTAACGGAAAAGTGACATGTCATCCTAATGTGTAAAGGACCTCAATTTAAAACCCTAGTTGGGCTGGGGAGTAAAAGAAAAAGAAGAAGAGGAGGAGGAGGAGGAGGAGAAGAGAAAAATTCTAAAGTGGTTCAGCAGCAGCATAAGGTTGTGGATCGGGACGAAGGCGGTGGGACAAGCTTCACAAAGAATAGTTCCGGTGACAAGAACAGTCGAAAGCTTTTCTTCATTGTATTCAGCCAAATGCACCATCTCATCTTATCTCATGCCATCTCCATTTCTTTTTCTTCTTCTTTTACTGTTAACTAGCCATGTCGATAGCTCGAATCGTAGAGTATTCGTACTAGATGCTTTGGACGTAGAATCTACCATGGTTTAGGGATAAAATGGTGCAGTTGTTGCTGTCGCAGTTCCGTTCAAATTGATGGTCGTTGCATTTGGGAGTTTGGGTTGGTAATCGAAAAGGGTAGCTCATTGTGGCATTTCCACAAATAGTTGGATTCTAATATTTGTTTATGGTTTTAGAGACACAAGATTGGAAGTAGTTGTTTGGTGACACAACAATGGCGGTCACGAGGGCAAAGATTGAAAGTTGTGGTTTGGGTTTTGGCATGCCGGAATTTAAATGGGGAGATATTGGAAGGTAGAGAAAACAAAAGAGATTGATGATAAAGTGAAGCAGATCACCATATTTGGAAACAAAGATTGTTGGAATATAGAAGAAGTATAAACATATTAAGCCATTTACACAAAAAGTAAAATATTGGGTCACTTATTAAAATTCGGAAAAGGAAGGACGAAAAAGAAACAACCACTCAACTTTGCCTCGTTCAACGTAACAAGTTAACTGACCAGATTAGCTAGTTAATTGCCTACGTCAGCAGTTCTGTTAAGCCTATGACAAAAAATATTAATAAGTGACTGGTTTATCACTTTTCGATAACATTAGTTGCTGATTTGTTATTTTTCAAAAGTTAAATAACTGAATTAAAATCAGAGTGAATTTTTATAAGCGGTATGAAGAGTAAGTGTTGATGTAATTTACTCTCAAAAATTCACTATCATATAATTAAAACTAAAATAAATAAATAAATAAAATAGAAAATAAATAAATAAATAAATAATAACAAGGGTCTCTCTATTTAAAAAAAAAAAAAACTTTGAAGACTGCCTACGACACTCTTTGATTCCAACAGAATATGTCCTTGTTTTTGGGTTCAAATCCTTAGTATTTCTTTAACTTTCCGATACTGCAGGTTTATAATGAAAACTACGAGTAATTCAATCAATTCAAACCCAGAAGCTTCTCAAAGTTTAATCAACAAAATCTACGGCGTTTTCTCAAACAATGACGCCCGATTTTCGTTCCCGATTTCGTCTTCCAGGACTACCGAAATGGAGTTGGTTCGAGGCGTTGTTCGAATGTTGCAAGGCTTCTCGGGTTCCTTGTTTTCTTGGGACGAAAAGGGGCGGCGATTTTGCGTCAGAAATGGGATTTACGTCCCCCATTTGTCTCAGTCAAGCTTGGCCGTAATCCTCAACCAATTCATGTACGCCGCTACGTCTCTTGAACTTGTGCAAATTGCGGTTTCTAAAGTGGAATCGCAGCTTAGATCTCCTCCTCCCACTTTGAGAGCTTTTGCTTCCTCAGTTTCTTCTTGGCTCAAGGTCATAATTTGCACTTCTTTTTCTTTTATTCTTGTTTTATTGATGAAAATTGATTTCAATTCGGTTTTCTAAGCAAATGTAACATTCGATTGTTGACCCAATACTTTTTTTTTTAAATGTATAATTTGTCTGTATATATCCAAATGTTTTTGTTGGAGTTTCTGTTTAGATAGAATACATACATTATAGTTGATTAAGATGGACTAGTGAGTATAATATGTAATACCCATTATTAACATATATATATTTTTGATATAGAAGTAATAGCCATAACATTAGGATTTTTTATGTAACATTCAATTATTAATCCAAACTTTTAAAAAAAATTATGATGTATATATCCAAATGTTTTTGTTTGAGGTTCTGTTCGGTAATGATAGAATCTTAGTAAGAAAACACACACACACACACATAATTGATTAAGATGGACTTGTGAGTATAATATGTAATACCCCGTGATTAACATAATTTCCATATATAGAGAAATAACCATAACCGTTGATTTATCTTCTTCTAAAAAGTTACTGCTACATTATTTGATTTTGTATCTAGAAGCGTATTTAGTTAAGATGTTTTTACCATCATATGGAAAGGTTAAATTGTCTTGTGTTGGCATGAATTCTTTGAAAGCTTAGTCAAATTATTATGTCTAGAGCAGAGGTTGCGTGATATTGCTTTGAACGAAGAAACGAAGATCAGTAGTTCAAATGCGGGATCTACGCTGACCTTGCTGGGATTAACAAGTTCTTTATCAAGGTTGGTATGTTTTGTCTTACAAACTTTCACCTTAACAAACTCTAGGCATTTAGTTTTGTTTTTCATTATTCTCATTTTTTTGAGTTGTTGCCATTATGGTATTTGTATTGAAGAGCACCTGTGGTTTAGAATAATTTTGAGTGTTAGAGATAGACATGTTTACAGATAAATTTAAACTCCATCTCCAAGATTATTTTCATTCTTTTTGTCCAGTCATTGCATTATTTGTCTTATTATATTGAAAATTTCTGATTCTTTTTCGATGATATTAGCCTTTGTTCAGGTGCTGAATATCTTTTGCAAATAGTTCATGGAGCCATTCCCCAAGCATACTTTGAGCCCACTTCAAATATTTCAGCTGCTGACATTGCTACTTATATCCTTGACTATCTCTATATAAAGCTTGATGAAGCCTGCCTCGTACAAGGTGGTGAGGTTGTATCTATTTTCTCATTGTTGATTACTGTCCTTGATTCTCCTCATTTGTATGAACATCTGACAAATACAAACTTAGAGCTCATGCTAATTTCAGGGGGATGAATATAAGATGTTGATTCATATATTTGTCGGAAGCTTACTACCATACATTGAGGGTCTTGATTCTTGGCTTTTTGAAGGGACACTGGATGATCCTTTCGAGGAGGTAATTTTGATTCAAATTTATTCTAAAGCCTGAAACAATTTCTTCAATTTAATATCTCTCAGAAATTCTTTTTGGCACATGAACTCATTCTTTTTGTGAATGATTATGATAGTTTGCAATTAGAGTTCCATTTTACATTAAATGTTAGCTGGACTTTAGTATGCTTCATGTCTCTGATGTATGTACTGTTGACATAATAATACGAAGTTGCAATATCTTTACACAAGGGAGATTAGGTGGTTTTCCATGATGCGTTTCTATTTTCAGGTTCAAATGCATTTTTGCAAGTTCCTCACTGAATTCCCAGTTATTGTCTTTTGTCTCTTGTGGCAGATGTTCTTGTATGCTAATAAAGCAATCTCAGTTGATGAGCCTGAGTTCTGGGAAAAGAGTTGTTTACCAAGGATAATGCAAAATTACAATCTAAAAGTTGACCCCTCTGCCCCAAATTATAGCCATGATTATGTACATGGGATGAGTGACAAAAAGGAAACTACTGAAAAGGAGTTTGTTTCTACATCTGGTTCTGTGAAAGGAAAAGAACAAAACAGTAGAGACCTTATAGTGTGTCCTTTATTTATTAAGGACATAGCAAAGTCCATTGTTTCTGCTGGGAAATCATTGCAGCTGATCCGTCATGTTCCTATGGCATCAACAGTGCCTTCTTGCAAAAATAGTGATAAAGTAGATGATGGTTCTGGGAATTATAATGATTGTGATATAAATAAGATGAACCATTGGCAGGGCATGGCAGGGGTAACTTTAGCTGAAATCTTTTGTGTGTCTTTAGCAGGCCTTTTAGGCCATGGTGATCGTATCTCTCGATATTTCTTCGAAGGTGACCAATACAAAGCAGAGACTATTTCTTCCTTGTCTGCATGTATGAAAGAACAGATTATGGAATCTGGTACTGATGGAGCCTTGCCACCTTCAACATACTCAGAGAAAATCTGGTATAAGTTCTTAGTTAACTCATTGTTAAAGAAAGAGGTTTTAGATATAGAGCCTGCAGATGAGGATTCTTGTTGTTTCCCTGATATAAAAGCAGAAAATGTGATTGTCGGAATTGAAAATAAATATTTGTCCCAAAGATCTTTTTGTCCTGAAAATCCAGTCATTACTGTTTGTCAAACATTGCTCGACAAGAACAGGAATTCATGGGAGGCACTGAACTTATCACAAAAGTTTTGCTTACCCCCTTTAAATGATGAATGCTTAAGAAAAGCTGTTTTTGGAGAAAAAAGTGAGAATGTTTCTGGACCTCATGGAACCAACTATATGTTTGGTTTCCAGTTTAGTGAATCTGAACATCTTCGTGCCCAGCATGACACTAAGTTATTGGAAGTTTTGTTACCCTTTCCTACTCTTCTTCCTTCTCTACAGGTATTGCTAGACTGATGTTTTTTAAACTCAATATGTAATGCAAACCCCATACAAGCATTTTTCAAATGTAACTGAATCTGGAAACAGGATAATATCAGCATGTCAAAGCTCTTGCCTTTCCAGAAGAATAGCACCCTTTCGTCAAGTGTACTTAGCTGGATTCAAACTGTTCAACCAAGAATTAGCCCACTTCCTACAGTTATTATGCAGGAATGTCTCACTGTGTACATCAAGAAGCAGGTAAATTGTTGAAATATGCCTTTTTTATTCTCATTTTTTTTAGTGTGAACATTTTCATAAATCTAAAATGTTTGGATATGTCATAGATGGATTATATTGGCTGCCTTATTCTGTCAAAGTTAATGAATGATTGGAGATTAATGGATGAGCTCGCAGTGCTGCGTGCCATATACTTGTTAGGTTCAGGTACTATATGGTTTGTTGACTTCTTATGTATATTGGTCGCCTTATACTTGTTTGTGCTGCATGTGGTATACTATTTCTCTGACATTTCCTTCATACCTTCCTTTCAGGTGATTTGATGCAACACTTTTTAACAGTGATATTTAATAAGTTAGATAGAGGAGAAACCTGGGATGATGATTTTGAGTTGAACACAATATTACAGGTGAATACTTGGCGTAACAATTTAGTTTTTTAGAATCCTTCATATCTTTTTGGATGCCTAATTTGTTGCTTTTGTGCACATTGCAAAGTTGCCAATTGCCACCCTCGGTCATGCAATGTACAATTATCTGCTTTGCAGTTCAATTTCTATATTACTTCTATTGGGATAATGTTATACATCCTTATAAACCACAGGAATCTATTAGAAACTCAGCTGATGGTTCGCTATTGAGTGCACCGGAGGCTTTGGTGGTGTCCATTTCCAAGACTCATGGTTTTGATAGTGATGAGCTAAGTAATACAGCTACTGTTGGTTCAACTCCTCGTAAAATTCGTTCACAAAGCTATGGAATTGATGGCCTTGATTCTCTGAAATTCACTTACAAGGTCCATTCCCGAGACCAATAGTTTCTTCCCCAATTTTAATCCATTCTCCTTAACAAGTGTGTAATGTCCTTTATATACATGCACTGGATGTGGCAGGGCTCTTGGCCTCTTGAACTGATAGCTAATTCAGAGGCAATTAAGAAGTATAATCAGGTACTAATCTCATTTTGGTTGTAAGGCGTTTTTATCTAGAAATATGCTTGTTCCTCAAATATTTTATGTAATGTAGGTCATGGCATTCTTGCTGAAGGTCAAGCGGGCAAAGTTTGCACTTGATAAAGCTCGGAGATGGATGTGGAAGGTTATTTTAAATTTTTTTGAGAGTGTTCTTCTATCAAATATTCATTGTTTTCTCCATGTTAGTGCATTTTCACAAAGAACACATAGACATGTGCTTGTGAGAACCAATCATGCAGTTGTCACTATTTCTTTGATTCATGAGTCAGTGTTTGATAAATCTATTTCCAGGATAAAGGCACTGTAAGAAACAGCCGCAAGCACCATTGGTTAGTGGTGCAAAAACTCCTTCACTTTGTTGATGCTTTTCACCAATATGTGATGGACAGAGTAAGTTCTCTTTTTGAAATTGGTAGAGTAAGATATCGTTTATTTTATAACTTTTGTCTACTGTTTTTTTTTTTTTTTTTTACCTTAAAGTTTTTTCCTTTTTCTGGTTCTCTCTAATTTTTTGCGCTGATTGATTGTCCAAGAAATGTTATGGTAGATTTCCTGTAATTACACAAATGAAAAATGAAAAGAAAGGACAAGTAGCAACCATCTGGTCGAATATAAAAAGAAACATACAGTTAAACCATGTTATTCACAAATGGTTCAAGGCATAACTTGAATGCCCATAAATAAGAGATCAAGATAGCTAAGTCTGAGCCATAGCTTCCAAAGGATTCAGGTATTAGTAAATTAGCTGATGTAGAAGTTTAGAAACAAGCTATAAGCTTAAAAGGGTAGATAATTTCATTTCAAAGGCTAAATGGAGTTAGCTTTAACCTTTGTTCTTTGTATAATGGAATCACTATACCACAAGTATCATGCTTTCGTCACTCTTCAGATATAAATATCCTCAATATCACTTCTCAAAATTTCCTCAAATGAAATATGACCATCCATTCTTGGATGGAGTTTCGAATTAAGTATAAATTTATAAAATTATGAGCTGCAGACTTGATAAATCATTGAATGTATGGCTCCCAGAAATAACTGGAATATGTCTAACATTTCACAACATCAAGAAAACCTTGTAAGAAAAAATAAAACCTATATCTTACTGTTGCATCATATCTGTTTGTAGAATCCTCTTCACTTATCCATATGCCGCAATTGTTTGGTGCTTTTACAGCAGGATGTGGTTTCTATAATTTGTATGTGGCTCCTCTCTGTGATGGATGAAATGAGTTAACTCAATGTTTAGCAGACCTCTCTCACACTGGAGATCCAACTCTTTTATTTTAACACAACGAAATTGCTAGTTTTGTTGCATTTCTATTGTGTTCCATTCTTAGGAATTATACTGTTACAACATGGATAGATAATTGAGAACCTAAATGCGTGTATCTATCTTTTGGGTTTCAAATTAAGTTTCATATATCGATGACAATATTTGATACCACCTCGGTCGGTTGATCATGAAGGCTTTTCATGTCGTAGCAGCTGATTTCCATATATAGATTTGTTTGAATTAAATAACAACTGTTCAAGGGTCACATTTTTTTTCTAGACAAATATTGTTAGCAGGTCAATTTCCAATGTATCATGATGCAGAAGTTGTAACAACTGTTAATAGTAAGTTTTGCCTCAGGAGAGAGAAACTTAGTGTGGTGGAACCATAGGGTAAAACAAGTAAGAAAAATACTGGCAGCAGCTGGGTCTCTGACTAGCTTTTGGTAATCAGGTGTATCATAGTGCATGGCGTGAACTTTGTGAAGGAATGGCAGCAGCTGGGTCTCTAGATGAGGTTATAGAAGTACATGAGGCCTACTTATTATCAATTCATCGGCAATGCTTTGTGGCTCCAGATAAGCTGGTAGGATCATATATTTTTATATTTGTAATCTTTTAAAAATCATGAATACTCTTTGTAGGTTGAAAAGGTTTGAGGTGTTACATTTGATTATTGCTTAATGATCTCATTGATTTTCAGTGGGCTTTGATTGCAAGCCGAATCAACAGCATTCTTGCACTAGCTCTGGACTTTTACTCCCTACAACAGACTTTAAGCAGTGCTGGAGCAGTTTCTGCAATTAAGGCCAGATGTGAAATGGAAGTAGGCCGGGTTGAGAAGCAGTTTGACGATTGCATTGCTTTCCTTCTTAGAGTACCCTCTAACCCTTCCCAGTTGCTTTAGCCTTTTATTTGGATTCAGGGTTTCTATAGTTTGCATCTCATTCATGTTTGCCGAGAATGCTAAATATGCATTCATAGAGACCAACATGCATCCTTACTTGTGAATACTATGTTTTTTTTATCAGAAAGCATGAAGAAATTTTAGCTTAGGGAGCTGCAAAATATAATATCCTAAATTGGATTCTCTAATCCAAAGGCTTTGTCTTCAAAATGCAGGTCCTGTCTTTCAAGCTCAATGTGGGGCACTTTCCTCATTTGGCTGATCTGGTTACTAGAATTAATTACAACAATTTCTACATGTCTGATGGTGGAAATTTGATGACTGCCCCTAGCTCTGAAACTGCCGCTGCAAGACCTGGGAAGGCCTTTGCAAGTTGAACACAATACAGTTGATTCTGTTACTTACGGTGCCTGATCTCCAAACCAGGTACGATCAAGGCAATTTGAATGATAAGTCTCTAAAGCTGCTCATACATATGATCTTTGAGTTTGTTATATACAAGGTGAGTTTAAAGAAATCGGGGGCTAAAGTCTTTGCACCTAAATTTGGAGTTGATCAACCGTCTGCCTTTGCAGTCTGATTGTTCAGTTTGTAATTGAAATCCTGGTATAAAAAGTACCATGTTTCCGTTATATTTCAGGTTGATGATGTTTTGTTGATTTTAGGCAGTTGGCAACATGTTGATATTAGGTCCTGATTTTACTTAATTTTACATGTTCATGATAATTGTTAACGTCATCATGAATGTGATGTCTTGTTAGGAATATATATATATATATATATATATATATATATATATATATATATATTTGTATTAAAAGAAAGAAAGCAAAGAGGAATAGTAAGTGAATATTTTTGTGTGCAATGTTCATGTGATATGAGTATAAGGATTTTTCGTATAGGAAAATATGTACATTCCAATTTGAGAAACCTATTATCAAATATCATCTCAAGATAATCCATTGCATGCCGTTGACTTATGTTGGTCTTTATCCGTGCTTCACACTTGTGTTGTCCAAATATAATGCCATAACAGCTTTACAATGAATGGTTAAACCAGAATGATTTAAATCTAGCACTCTAAATTAACCCAAAATATCATTCTATAAAAATTAAGTTCAGATTTGATTCAACTCAAATTAATTGGATTTCATTCAAATTCTAACTTTAGATTCAATCATGAATGTATTTCAAACAAACAAATCCATTAAAATGAAAAGTTAATTTGTTTTTAATCCAAGAATTTAACTCTAGATAGATGTGTCAATCCAAGTTAATTTGCATATGGTTTGACTTCGGTAAAAAAAAAGTGAAATTTTATAAAAGCTTAATTCATGGATTTTATCCCTAAAGTGTACTCATTTTTTCATTTTGTACGCTTTTGCTACATTCTTTAGTTCATTCTTGGCAGACGTTAAAAAAGCCTTATAGCCAATTATAAAATGCCACGTGGCATCTTCAAGTAATTCTTTTACTTCCATTAAATGCATACACGTTAAAAATATATAAAATGAAAATATATATATAAAAGTTCAGAAAATATATATAATCTAGAAAAAAACATAAATTATAAAAATTATAAAAATAACATTTACAAAAAAATGATAATTGAATATCATTACAAAAATTGTAAAATTGTAAAAAAATTTAAAAGGTTTTAAAATAAATGTTTTATAAAATTCTAAAACATATAATTATAAAATTCTAAAAGGTATTTAAATTTCAAGTTTTTTTTTGCAATTATTTGAAATTTAAATATCTTTTTAATTTTATATATTATTTTAACTTTTTAGATAATTATATATATTAGAAAAATAAAATAAAAAAAGACAGGAAAGGTGTTTTAATAGCACCACATGAACAGTCGAACACAGATGAGGTGAATGTCAAAAACTAATGATTCAATCTTCTTAGTATGAAATTAGTGACATTTGTGAAGCTTATAATATAACTGGGCAAAGCAAAGGGTGAAGTTTACCTCCTGTATGGCTTAAAATGATAATCCTGAAATTCAGAACCAAAAGTTATTGATTCTTCATCAAGTTTCTTCTTTATCCTTCTCCAAGTCCTCAACATATTAGACTGTATTAAACCCTTATACAATGTCTCAAATGTTACTTTTTGAGGAAGTAAACCCTTCTCAATCATTTCCACGAACAGTTGGCATGCATCTATCCATTTTTCCTTCTCACAAAACCCATTAACCAACAATGTATAAGAATCTAAATCAGGCCCTGGTGTACTTCCTTTAACATCATTCCATATTTCCTTAACGACGTCGATTCGATCCAGCTTCATGAACATCCCTAGTAAGATATTATATGTATGCAAACTCAAATCACATAATTTGTCTTCCTTCATCTTCCTATACAAATTCAAAGCACCATTGACATCCTTTCTCCCTCTATACTCCTTAAAGAAACAATTATAAGTTGCAGCCGTAGGGCTAATCCCATTACTCACCATCTCACCAAGCACCTTCTCCGCCTCTTCGAGTCTCCCACAGGAGCAAAGACACTTGATAACTGAAGTATAAGTAACCACACTAGGGCAAATACCTTTCTCCTTCATATACTTTAACTTATCAAGCGTTAACTCAGGCTTATGTGCTCTGCTGTATACATGTAACACGATTGAAAAGCTGGTCACGTCAGGTTCGATCCCTCGTTGGCGCATTTCATCGAACAGTTTCTCGGCATTCCTTATTGTTCTATCAAACCTTTCATCTGGATGCAAACTGGCTCTTCTACAAATCCCGTTTAACATCACGTTGTAAGTGACAACATTGGGTTCCATTCCTCTTTCTATCATCTCCTTTAAAAACCTCTCTGCCTTATCGATTCTGCCTATCTTGCACCACCCGCTTATTAAAATCGTGTACATTTTCGAATCAACACGAAACCCAGATTTCCTTTTGTTAAAATCGTCAACCGCCACCTTCACGTAGCCGTATTTACAGAGTGTATCGAGAAGGAAACAGAAGCAAAACGATTCGTTTTGACTGTCGGTGTCGGTGCCAGCAGTAACGAAACACCCAATATCATCGTAAGCGCGAATGGCTTGACGGGTAAAGCCAGCGGCGATTAAGCGACGGATTAAAATCATGAAAGTGGAGGGATCGGGAGAAACGTCGGATTGGTCCATTTCGAGGATGAGCTGCCAAACGACGTCGAATTGGCGGACCTTGCCGAGAATGTCGATGATGAGGTTGTAGGAGGATGTGGAGAGGAGAGGAGAGGGAGAAGGAGGGAGGGATTTGGAAAAGTGGAAAAAGGAGAGGGCAATTTTGGAAGAGTGTTGGAGGCGGAGGAGAGTCTGGTGGAGAAGGAAGGGGGTAAGGGAGACGCCATGGATTTGGAGGGAAGATTCCATGAAGTGGAAAGGGTTGTGGTGGGCGAGGAGGATTTGGGAAAGGGTGTCGGCTTCATTTGAGGGTTCTAGTTTGGGAAGGTTGAGGGAAGGAGATGAGAGGAAACGGAGGGAAGTGGAAGGAAAGAAACGGTAGCTAACGGAGGAGGTGAGACTGCATTTTGTTGATAATCTAAAAGCCATTTTTGATCCTCAGCCTCAAGAAAACACCATCTCTGGTTTTTGCTGCTTGCCTTGCGAGAGAAAAAAAGGGTCAATTTCTTTACAAGGTCCCTGGTATTTTCAATTCTTAGATCAATATATATTTTAATTTCATTAAATAATTTAATGCGACGTGATTCATATATATTACCTTAGCATTTTTTTTGTTATCGAATCGGATTTGTCGAGTAAAACATTTGTTGAATCGAATTAAAAATTAATTGAATTAATTAAATCAGATAAAAAATTGATTGAACTAATTAAATAATTAAATTTTATTAATTTTATAATAATTTTAATTTTATGCATTTTAAATAATTTATTTAATTTAAACTAGATGTATCAGTCAAACCGAAAACAGATCGCTTAATCAATTCAACTATGAATTTCATCATTTAAAAAAAAGTACAATATCTATCCAAGAGTAAAAAACCTCAAATAAATTATATAAAATTATTTTTAATGAAATCAATGGAAAAAGTTAAGCTGAGGGGTAAAAATATACTGTTTAGAAAGAAAAAATATAGTAAAGGTGCCAAATCCGTGAAAAATGGATAACACAAGGATCTTTTATAAATTTGGCCAAAACGGGCTGGTTAGCTTTCCTATGTGGCAGCATGTGAAGCACGCCACGTGGGTAAGGATGAAGCGGTAGCAGATATAGTATAGCCCACAGCGCTTTGAAACTAATCAATCAAACACTGGAACTCAATCATCAATGGCGACTGCAACTTCTTCTTCTACTTGCCAATTCTTGACTCATTTTGGGTCTCCAAGACCTCATCCAATTATCTTCTCTCCCATCTCCAAACAGACCCATTTTCAACCTTACAGAATCATAGCTAATGGTTCACTCCGAAATAACTACTACTCTCCAACTCCAACAATCTCCTCCAATTCTCCACTGCTAGTAAAAGCTCAAGCTTCCATCAACGGAGAAAGAGAACCCATGGTTCCTCCTTACAATGTTCTTATAACTGGCTCAAGCAAAGGTTAGTGAGGATAATCTGTAGAATGAACTTAAATAAGCAAATGTAGAAGCATTTAACTATTCTCTCTGTGAGAAAAACTATGAAAGTAATTTATTGGTTTCAGGAATAGGGTATGCCTTGGCGAAAAAATTTCTGATAGCAGGTGACAATGTCATAATTTGTTCAAGATCTGGTAAGACTTCTATTGCTTTATCTCATTTCTTATCAGCAAAGCCCTTAAGCTGTATTGTAGTATAACTATTATATAACTGGCTAAAGTTGTATACTTTTTGTTTCATGTGATTAATATATATGTAATGAAAAAGTATTTGTTACCTTGAAGATATTAAAGGGTAGCAAACAGCTATGTTGCTTTGATTCTTATTAGAAAAAGTTGAATATGTTTGTGTTGGATAGCCAGAGAGAATTGAAATTTTTTTCGTGTATTATTTTGCCTTTAACATATTGGGGAGAGCTTTATCTTCTGGTTGGAGGAACTACTAATACAATTGGTCGTTTCTCCCTTTTGTATTTTGCCTTGTCCTGTTGGTTTTCCCAGCCTTCAGTTCTATTGCTGGAAATCATTGGTTAGGAATAAGAGTTGAACACAAAGTTAAATTAGAGTATAACTTTGAACGTTTGTTTAATGATATCAAATTTGATGCAGTGGAATGTTTGCTATTCTTGAATAATATTTTTATCATCTTTCCACCAGTTAATTAGCTTTGTAATACTGCTTGAAATTATGTGTTGAGTTTGCATCACTTGTACTTGATTATCACGCTATGTGATGAATCATCAGAAAGTAGAGCTATGGTCAGAAAGCTAATTGGAAATTGGAATTGAGTGACTAGTTTTGCACTGATATTTTGACAGCTGAACGGGTGGAATCAGCTGTTAACAACCTCAGAGAAGAATATGGGGAACAACGTGTGTGGGTACATCTGCTATGACATTTTCATGACTTCCAATTCTTCATGCATGCATTCGACTTCATTTTCCATGCATAAATTTTCTCCAATTTAAGCTTGTTGCTGCTTTGAACAAATCTCTTTCACAGGGTACTCAGTGTGACGTTAGAGAGGCAGAGAGTGTGAAGAATTTAGTTTTATTTGCACAAAAGAACCTGGGGTACATCGACATATGGGTATTTATGTCTTATCTTGGTCCCTCTACTTTATAGTTTGGTGGAAAATTTCTATCCAGAGAATAACTCTGATATCTCTGGAAATTCACAGTCTAGCTTGTTACATGATGATTTATGAGATCTGTTAGAAGTTCTTGATGAATAGGATTCAACAAGCAGCTGCTTAGGAGAATTGTGTTGAAGATGAGTTCTTATCTGGTCTTTCACTTTTTAACAAAATTTTTTGAATTTAATTTTAAGAATAGATCATATTATCAGCGAACAACAATAAAGTTTGTAATCAAGGAATGAATATTAAAAAAAAAATCATGACTATGAGTTGATGGGTTCTTTTAGTTCTGCCACTGGAAACAGCCTTGAAAATTAACGTCTACTGTGTCACAACATGCAAATATTTGTTTGGTTGGTTTAAGCCAGAGAACCTTCCATCGTTGTTTGATGCAATAAAACATGATGCTTTTAAGATCAAAAGTCCACTGCTAGGACATTTTCCATTCGAACTTGTCCTAAAACATTAATGTTTGCTGCTGCACATGTTTTTCATTTACCTCAAAGCTGGGTTTTATATCATGGCACTTATTTGTGTGACATGTCTTTATCAATCCCCAAAGAGGTTTCCCTTTTTCATTTGTTTCCTTAATTGATTTTGATGTCTTATGCTCTTTTCTGTACAAAGCTTTGCATATTACTCTGGCAATGCTTCTCTTCCTTTGTTATAATCTTACTCTATGTTGAGAATGATGCAGATTAATAATGCAGGATCCAATGCCTATAGTTATAAACCATTGGCAGAAGCATCAGATGAAGATCTTATGTGAGCTTGCATATACAATCTTTTTTTTCCCTTTTTGTTCTGTATCCGTTTTTGGTATGTTGTTCCAATGATTTATAATTTGGGTTGTCCTTATGCAGTGAAGTTGTTTCTACAAACACCCTTGGGTTGATGATTTGCTGCCGAGAGGTAAAAACAAATTTTCATTTTTCTTGCTTGGACTGTTTTAGTTCTGTTCTGATGGATATAGTTGTCTCTCAGGCCATCAAGATGATGTTGCAGCAGCCTCGAGGTGGTCATATTTTTAACATTGATGGAGCTGGTTCAGATGGAAGACCAACCCCTAGGTATTCCTCTTTTACTTAATTGCTGTACTGTAGCCCAGAAATATTGGGAGCTGTTTTGTTTAATTTCTAGTGAATTCTTCTTGGATAAAGTGCAAACAATTTTCTGGAAGTTGTTTTACGGCTTTATCTATCAAATACAGTTGGGTGCTTTCCGAATGGGAAATTTCTACTATCACAGTTGATGTCCTGATTACGTGTTCTTGTTGAGAATAAATACTGCTGGTAACAATTTTATGGTTATCAACATCAGAGGAAGCGGTGTGAATGAGTATTCTGCTCATGCTTGATCCTTTATCTCCTGAATTTCTTTTGGGTGAATTCCTACCTGAACTTTTTTTCCCTTTCCCGAGCTTGTGTTTGTTGTTGCCTAGAATTTATGCGGCTTGCATTATTGCTGCCGAAATGAGTCAAAATTTGTGCTGTTTCTTCCAGTAGTTCATGAATACATTGATAGTTACTGTGTGAAGTTCTTCATCAGCCTATTCAACTTTTTCATTAAGAGTTTAATTTGATGAAACCAGGTGAAAAATGTGAGTGCTTTCATTCTTTGTTTTCTTTATGTTCTGATGGAAAAACCAATCTTGGATCTTCATTGATGCTTTAAATGGATAATTCAGTTCTATGTTTCTTTTGGTTATGGTTAGTAAGGTGACCTTAAATGTGGTAAAGGTAAGAGGGAGGATGCTCAAAGGATGGAAAGTTTTCCTTTAAAAGATAAGCAAATGAATATATCTATATCTTGCATGTGCAGTGCCATAACATTGTCTCAGCTTCATACCTTCTGGTATTCCAACCCAATTTTCGTGGTAATTTTAAATTACCTGATCACTGCACTCTACTTTCCAATTGCCATATGTATTGCCTTTTGTTCACCATCATCTTGCTTTATCACAACCTCATAGCAGGTTTATATTGAATTTTTATGCTTCATTTAAGTGATACTCACTGTTTTTCGAGCATGACATCTGTCATTGTACAAGTCTTTCCTAGCATGTCGTTTCTAGGATAGGAAAATTACATTAAAGTGTTCTGTTATGTTTCTGGTTAGGCTAATAGAGTCATCTCCCTGTTATTGCAGCTTAAGAACATAGGAGGCTGTATTAAATATCTTAACTTCCATTCTTCCATGCATATGAATTACATTGTGTATCTCAAATCATTATGTCATATTTTTGTTCGGGTTTTTACTTCTTTGATTATCTGTCTTCTTTTTACACAGGTTTGCTGCATATGGAGCAACCAAACGTAGCGTTGTGCATTTGACAAAATCGCTGCAGGTAATGTTCAACTTGTCTTGCATAGTGTTTTGCATTCTATAACTTCTTGGGAGGAAACAAATTCAATTGTTTTCTTTTTTGTTCATGTTTGCAATTGGGTATATTGTCTATTTTCCTTTTTGAAACAACTCAAGATTCCTTTTCTTTATGGCATATTTTCTGAGCGGTATAAAAAGCTTACTGTAAAAAATCAGGGTGTGATGGGTTAAATAAGTACCTTAAGTCACAAATCCAATTTTGTCTGGTTATTTGCTTCTTTTGGACATGAAACCATAACCATTCAAGTTTTAAGGAGGACTTTGTTTTCCTTTTTATAAGTTTTTATGCTGAGGCTCAAAGTTCACCATCCTCATTGTCAGAATTTATAATATTTGAGGGTGTGTAAATGCACCTATTATGCATGCATGTAGTAGAATTCTAGATAAGGAAATAAAGTAGGATCCAAGTTGTATTTTATGCATGTAGGATAAGGACAAATCATATACCATTTGTCCTTGTTATGTAGCAGAAAATTGAGCCTCAAGCTGACATAATGTCTTTGGTTAAAAAGATTTCCTTGCATCTTTCTCCCCCAAAATGATTGTATAAGTGAGTACAATTTGGAATCTTGGGAGTTGCTCTCTTCTAACCATTTGAAATAGGAATAGTTTAGTTTTTGACAAAATGAGCACAATAGGCATCAGAGTGACACATTTGAGGATATAAATGCATTGGGACCTTGTCAACAGTTTATTATTCTCTCTTATTTTTCCTTATAATATTTTGTATGTGGTCGGTCAAAAAAACTAATGTAAACAATCTTCTCAATGATTATAATGTTTATTTGTCTTCTCTGGTAAGGACATTTCCTATGGAAGTTCTTTTGTAATGCTGGGTTTTCTTACCTATTCACAGGCTGAACTGCAGATGCAAGATGTTAAAAATGTCGTAGTACATAATTTATCGGTATGTTTTTACGTTAAACAAATCATTTAATTTCCATCTCTTAATGTTAAGCCTGGCATACTGAATGATACTTGTATATTTCTCTTCTCTACTTATCTTGTTTTTAATCTTAAATCTGCCTGATGCATTTGTGCTTTAGGCTAAATTTGTTGCTTTCGTATTAGTTCCACAGGATTTCCTCCAGATAAATTATGCACACACAAAAATGCTTAAAACCAAAAATCAAGGAAGCTAAACAGTATTGGAGTTTTTTACACCAACTGTATTTTCTAAATTTACATCTCAAAATGTGCCTCAAAAATTTAGACACACTATCCGATTACTCTCTTTCAGTCAGAAGGACCTTAGTTTCGGAGAATTAAATTGCAAATATCACCCAAGGTTTCAGGTCTAAGGTATGAAGCTGATCAACAAGATCAGAGGATGATTAACCTTTCCATTCAATACGAACCACTGGAACTGACTTGGAGCAAAATATTATATCAGTCACAACATTCATCAAATCATGACATCTAGAAGTTTTAGATAGTCCCAAGACATAGTTTAAGGCAAAGGAAAAAAAACCATTGTTTTATTTCTTAGCCTATGCAACAAAGCTAGCAAGTACGACAGTAATACACAGGCCCTTTAGTATCATTCTTCTGTGAAGGTCTAATAGTAGCTAACCTATGTTAATGTTGTGGGTTTATCTCTTCCAAAATTACAATCTAACCACCTGCATACATGTTTCTCGCTAAAACTTCTACTGAAACGACTGTTGTTCATGGTCCTTGAATAGGGCCTTCAGTCCTCAGAAGGTCACGGTTATATATGTACTCATTGTATAGCAGAAGTATTCTACATGAGCCAAAATGCCTTGGTGGTTAGTTTAAATGCTACCACTGGTGAGATAAAAAAATGGGTTCTACTGATTAAGACATTAATTATAAATTAGGCTTACTTCGTTCGACCTTTCAAGAGAAACTACGATTCAGAGAATAAGTAGCTCCATTTGGATTTGTATGCTTGTGGGAAGCAATGCCAGCCTGGTGAATACATAGTGCTCCTCCAATCTTGTTAACAATCTTCCTTTCAAGACCAATTTTAGCTTTGTTCAATCTTCATTTTTAATCCCAGTTTTGATCAAGCAGTGGCCAGATAAGGATTTGATTTTTGGAATGCTTTAGCAAAGACTGTTTTCATGCAATTCATGAAGGTGACAATACATGCATTTCTTATTAGGGAAGGCACCTATGCATCATAAAATTGTTAACAGTTATTGTGAAGTTAGCATATCCCTGAAGTAGGAGAGAAAAATGCGCAGCTCTATTACTGCTGTTAGGTAAATGGTGTGCCTCGATTGAAAAGATGCTCAGGTGAAAAAGAATGTACATGATAGTTTTAAGTTTTATCTCATAATTTGATTTACTGTGCTAACCTAAAGTATACCTTTACTCTCCTTTCATTCTCCATTGTTAAATCCACGCATTTTAGCTACTTGCCCCTTCAGTTTTGTTTGCTTTGCAAGTTTTAGAAAAGAATTTATGGACCTCATGTCGGGTTCCAGAGGTGAGATGTCATCTGAGTGCTTGTTGTAATTGATTATTTGAAATGCCTCCCCTTTCTGTGAAATATGTCATTCCAACTCTTCATTTTTCATGAAGGATCTATATCTCAAGCACTCGTGAACACATATCCAGTAGTAGGTATGAGGATATGGCCCTCCTAGGACCCTTCAAATACATGAAAATCTTTTAAAAAAATTAAACATACCCATATTGGATATATACAGGTGTCTAACACCCATCTGGGTCCGTAAATGCTATCTTTATCTGTTATATTTTTAAACTTTTTTCATACTGTCATTTATTTTTCTTTTCCTTTTCAGCCTGGAATGGTTACAACTGATCTTCTCATGTCTGGTGCAACCACAAAGCAGGTTGACCACACATCATATCCTTCTCCTGTTAGTTCAGTTTTTAAAAGAAAAATTCTAATTTTTTGTCGTTTTCAGGCCAAGTTTTTCATCAATGTTTTAGCAGAACCTGCTGAAGTGGTAAGACTTAGGGTAGTAATCTACAAGCTTAATCTATGGTTCTTTATTTATAGCTTTTTAGTTTTGACATGTCGAGATTACACTTGATCAAATTAAAGAAAATATATGGGCTCGAAGTCTCTGTCTAAATATGGTGAAGACCTGAGCTGAAATAAGATTGCAGTACCTTAATATAATAAATTTATTGAAATCTGGTCACTTGCGGAATAATTTTGCATGGACACTGTTACTTGGTAAACTTGATCAAATTAGTAATTGTTATCTAAGGGTCAACAATTTTGTTCGTTATTTTTCCTCGTTGTTCACTGTTTTGTGGGTGGGGTTCATAGGTTGCAGACTACCTCGTGCCGAATATCAGGTCGATCCCAGCAAGTGGATCATGGAAGCCAACTTATATACGGTTCCTCACTGGATTGAAAGCTTACTCTCAAATATTTTCAGTTAAGAAATGATGCAGTTTCTCTCTCTCTCTCTTTTTTTTTTTAATCATTCCTGAACTTACTGGCATCAAATATTTAACCTGTAGTGTAGTAAAATAGATGTCCACTTATTTTATGTGTTTTTGGGCTGCCCTCGTGATGCAGAGACTAGCATTCGGTGCAAGACGAAACCGATACGTGCTTGAAGATTGAAGAACATCATCCAATATGAAAAGTTCCTAAATCTTTAAGATCCCACCCCCATTTTTCTATGCCAAAATTGGTGTGTAACATCCGCAGAATTCATGTACATATTGTTTTTTGTTTAGCAAGAATTCCATCCCTAGTGCTTTTTAATGCTTCACTCTTTTATTTTCTTTAATTTTCTATGCCAAAATTGGTTGTTTTAATATTAAAATGGGCTTTAGGGTTAATCTGACCCAACTTGGACTTGGAAAGAAAAATTTCAAGAATGGACAACAAAAAGTGTAATCAAACTGTATCATTTCATTTTCATTAAAGAATTTACATGAAATAATGTTATAAGATATGTAACAACATAAACACCAACCTAAGGTGTACTAATTCTATCCTTCGGATAGCAAACAATCATGTGATGACCATATCCATGTGCAAATATGAGCCGGACATATGTCACGATTGCTTCAAGAAATATGAAGAGTCTAAGCAACGTCCGCAACGGAGAATAATGCTCTGCAAAGCCTAAAGAACATGATAGAAAGAGGGGTGAAGAACAAAATCATCCTTTTCATCTCCTAGGAACCTCCAAGATTGAATTCATTTCTATTTCTACAGCTCCAGATTCACACAGAGTCCGAAACTTCTCCGCTTCCCTTGCGATCTGAACATCGCATGGTGCATACAACTGATAAAGAGCTTTGACAACAAAACGAGGAATTAGTGCGGCTACGATGATTGCCAGCAAACACAACCAAAACAATCCGGTCTTCGCGATTTCAAAGATGGCCCTGTCAAAGCACATCAGTTGGTAAGGGTCAAAACATATCATACAATGGACATTGCAAAATATCAATGAATCATTTACTTTGGAGTACCAATATATTGCAAATCATTAGCAGCATAGAATCAACTAAGTAAATCTTTTACCATGAATAATTATTTCCATTTTGCTAAGGACAAAAGATCATAATTGAGAATTTGAGATGTTCTAATCTCGAGATTGCTGCTAAGTACATAGATCTCTAAACTCGAGGATGATCATGCTGACGTACGTACATGTATATGCACGTTCATGAGAGCACACACACGTGCACATGCATACATGCATATCTATTTGATATATAGAAGGGAAACTCAAAGAAATCTGAACATAAAATGACTCGAATTCAAAGTCGATCCTATATTTACCACCTCTATATGTACTTATACGTACTTGTAGAACATAGGCCTTTCTGTTAGCAGGAAAGGGAAAAACCTAATGTTTTAAGGTATTTCATGGGGTAACTGTTGAAAATATTTCTCAATTCGCTCGATTAAAGTAAATAAAACTAACAGAAACATATATACTATATGATGATAAAAGAGGCTCACCAGTAACCGACTAAAAATGGTAAAGCATCAATAACCATAACGCAAATGAAAGTTGCAATTATAGATCCCCAAATAGCTGCATGAGTTAACCAATTCCACCGGTTAACATCCATGGCCAAGTGTAAATTAACCAATATGACAACCGCAAGAGTCCAAAGATCTCCTATGCTCGATGTATCAATGGTGCTGCCCCAGTACGCAAGAAGAGGAATAAAGAAGGCGACTGCACTCTGCCAGAAAGTATCGATCATTGTAATCCAGAAAAGCTTTTTGTTGTAGCATTCTTGATTTTGACCAGCCCTATACAGCTGAGGGTACTTTAAAAGAGTCCTTCGGCTCAGGTCCTTGTCAAGAATACCAACCACAATCGTAGGCAATGCTGTATAGATTACAGAATACAACACACTGCTCCACTCAGTGATTGCAGTGGTCAATGTGAAACTAGTAAAGAGCACATACCTGCAAATAAACATAGAGAAGTTTAAAAAGTAATCTACAAAAGAATTCCATTTTGTTTGACCAAAATGTGATTCAACTTCTATTTCTGAACCCAACATAAGTAATGATTTTGAACCAACGGCGATCAAAATTCAGTTATCTTAATCCAAGTGAGCACCGGAAGAATTATACTTTTTCTTTGTTCAGTGGGGAGGTAAGGTAGTCTAAATCCCTAGTACAAGAGGGGTGTACAAGTAAAAGATCAATACTTGCATGCAGCTATTGATTGAAATGCCCTAGTAAACTGGTAGGAATAGATTTAGATATAGTTGGCATGCCAACAAAACCTTACTGGTACCCTGTATTATAGTGTACGGGGTATGGGAGAGTACGGGATTGATGTCTATATATTTGTATTATTGCACTATGTGCATCTGGTGTGATGGAGGCTATTTGATACATTTTTTTATACTATTGGTGTGATGGAGGACTATGCAGTGAATCTAAGGTGAAAATAATGTTGGCTTAGACCACCAACATGCTCAAACACCTAATGTAGGTTGAATATATGCATTTACTAAAAATTGTAACTCACCAAAATAAAACAAGGACAAATACTGCATTCCTGTAAAAATTGTAAAGTATCATGTAGCCCATCCTCTGGTAATTCCAATGGCCATGGACCAACAAAAGAGGAACTAAGAATCTGAACTGCCCCATTGCGAAGTCAGATGCCATTACAGCTTGCCTACCCTCTTGGCCACTGATGCCAACTCCGACATCCGCCATTTGGATCATTGAAACATCATTGGCACCTGTCAAGCATTCGGCAGTGTGAAATAATTTAGCCCAAATCACCAATAAGAAAGCAGCTAATTTTTTGCTATATTCTAGATCATAAGATGATGGTGATGATGATGATGATTAGAAAATAAATTGATTGATGATTACCATCCCCAATGGCAAGTGTCATGTCTGCAGTCCTCTTCTTTACAAGGGAAACAATTCCGGCTTTCTGTAGTGGGGCAACCCGACAACACAATACCACAGAACAATTACAGGATAACTGGAAGAGCTGCAAGCAAAGATGAAAAACTAAGTCAAACCAGCATGCAGAACATCATAAGTGTAAAAAAAAAAAACCAAAAAGAAACATGAATTTATGACTCCTTACCCTTTCTTCCAGTTCACTGTCAAGAATATATACAAGACTAGTGCCATCCATAATCAAGGCTATAGGAGTTGAACCAGCTCCTGACGTTCCTCCGGTGTTATTTGTAGTGCCTGATATAGCCGATGTAGTTGTGGGTTTCTTAGACATAATGATGGCATCTTCTAAACTCTTTCTACATGACTCCATAGATTTGCTGTTAATTATGATTTGTGTCATTTTACTAGTCAAGAGCTTTGAGGAATACCCAATTGATATGGCAGTTTCCTGCTTGTCCCCAGTCAACACCCATACTTTTATCCCTGCTGTTCTAAGAGATTCAATGGCTTCTGGCACTCCTTGTTGCAGTTTATCTTCAATACCAGAGGCACCTAGTATATGGAGATTGTTCTCAATATTGTTCGCAACCTTCCGAAGTAAACTGGCTCTACCCATTAGAGCAGTACTTGCTGCTTCAAATGTGGAGTGCCATTGCTTGAATTCTGAAGTACTCAGTTCTCTCATCCCAACAACAAGTGTTCTCAAACCTAAAGAGGAGTAAGAGTGAAGATGGGCTTCAGTAGTACGTATTACCTTCATATCCATGGATCTATCTATGACACTAAAGATTGATGTGTCAGCGCCTTTTACAAACACTTTTACAGATCTGTCGGGGAACCCCAATATAACAGACATCCTCTTCCGATCACTATCAAACTCGTGCAAACCAAAAACATTGAACCTGCATGGCCCAAAATATTTTTATTCATCAACAGAAGAAAAATATAATTAAAATCCAGGAGTACAACACTGGCAAAACTAGCAGCACATCTCCCTTTTTTTTCTCCCAAACCATGAAAATTTCAATGTCAATTCTTAACCTTACGTTATCTCAATGTCTCAAATTTTCAACAATAAAAGGAAAAGGAAAGTGACAGCAAAAATAAGACAGGTTTTCACAGACTTCTCACCTACCTTAGTACTAGGTAAATATGCAAAGAATAAGTAGCATAAATAATGATAATAACCTCAACTACTATAAAAACTATATTTGAACCATGAAAGATACAGGTCATTCCACTTTTACAGGTTAAGAGTTTAGTTCAAAATCATGATATTCGTGCAAAATTAGTTGAGGAAAATTCCAAAGACTCATATTTATGTATGTACGTGCGTATGTATGTATGCTGAAAATAAATTCAAGAATATAGAAGTCAGCAATTTGGATTACCTTTGCCTTTCTCCTTGAATATCAATCACAATATGGCCAGAGGTTCGTTCTATCAGCATAAATCCATATGATGCAGCAGCATAAACCAATGCTTGTTCATCTGGAGACTCTCCTTGGTAATCTATCAACTTTACGGTAGGATCAGGCGTATCTACAATTAGAGGCACAATTGTATTGCAAGCTGCCAATGCAAGGAAGAAATCATATACATGACTGCCTTCTTGTGTCTCTTTTCTGTTCCTTGCGAATTGTAGAAGCTCCGGATCAGTCCTAACCTTCATCTTAGGCCTCAAAACCTTTCCATCCACTGATTAGAAAGAAGGAAACAAAGTCAGAAAATGCTAAAGAGACCTCAAAAACATTCCTTTCTATGAAAAAAAGTATTAGAAACATATTTGTTGTTTACCTTTGACAAAGTAACCATCATTCTGATCTAGTGAAATGGCATTTCCACCACTGTAATCTACCCCCCAAATGCTTGCACACTGAAATTCCATCTTGTTCTCAGTAAGTGTACCCGTTTTGTCAGAGAAAACATATTTTATTTGTCCTAGGTCCTCATTTATATTCAAAGCCCTGCACTGAAATCTCGAATTTGAAGACTCATCGTACATCTGGGTATCTCGAATCATGAAGTAAGCTTGACCAACCCGGACTAGCTCCATGGAAATATACAATGAGATGGGAATCATGATCTGGAACACAATTACTGACATTAGGAATGTGAAACATATTTCCAATCCCCATCCATAATAATTATAATTCTCTTCTTCTCCATCAGAGAATTCCTTTCTTCTATAGAAAGGCAAGTAATCCAACTCCTTCCTGTGGCGTCTCAACCAAACAGCAGCACAAATAGAGACAACTGTACACAAAGCAATAAGAAACAGTGAGAGGAAGATGATCTCCAAGTTCATATGAGTCTCAAGCCGGCTCCTCTTAGATGGGGCTCCTGAGCTGTTAAGCATAGCTTTAGTCTCACGACCAGCATAGACAGCAACCCCAACAGCCCAAGCAGTATTTTTTAGCTCACAGCCACGAAGAATAATATTGGAGGGACCAAGTGACAGTTGTTTCCCATCCACTTCCATGTTCGCCTGAAATCCATATATGTTCCTGTTGGGTTTCTCACACTTGATCAACCCAATAACCTTATCATTTTCAGGAATCTTCATAAGGGTCTCTTGTTTTGCATAGCGTGTCTTCAAATTGGATTCTCCATCCAAATTAATAGTCTGCACATATGCAACCCCAGTTGGATCGCTAGTTGAGAGCAGAACCATATCACAAGGAATGGTTTCATTTGCATAAATCTTGATTATCTCACCAACCTGAATGTTCTTCCATTTCTTTTCTTGAAATTGATCATCTACCAAAACTGATGCTAGCCTGTTATTCTCAATCCGGTCCGACCTATGGCGCCTATAGTCCTCATATGCATCTTTAACTGCTGTAACCAAAAGGACAAATGCCAATGGTAGAATGGAAGCTCCACGACCAAATACTGCGAGCTGAGGCAGCTGATTAAGCACAGCAATGAGAAGGAAGTATATATAGGCAACTCTATGGAACTGCTCAAACAAGTTCCTAGGCAAAAATGTTAGGATCGAGTACTTCCCGGTCCGAATCGAATTCCCAGAAAACTCAAACCTCTCATTTGTCTGGACAGGATCATTTATATGTACCAACCTAGCATCTTCATCGTTGATCTCTTTTTGTGACATGCTAATGCTATACGTTTCTGAATCAGCACCATGAGATCCATATCTCACAGGCTTAGTTCCCAAATCACCAAAATTCACTTCCCTAATCGAATTCCCACCCGAAGCTTTGGACTGAACAGAAAAATTGCTCCTTCTTGATGAGGAACTGAAGGCAGATTCAATACTATAAAAATCCTCAAATGAGGTTCTTGAATCCATCCCAAAAACAAATGCAGGATCCCCTCCAACTTTCTTCTTCTAGATCAGAGGACTATAATACAAAAACCACTATCTATGGATCAAATACATCTCTAACAGCTCAAAGTCAACAAACCAACAAAAATCATGAAAAAAAAAGGCACAGATTATGGTTTCAACCAAATTTGCTGGTCTAATGCTCAACAAGAGATCTCAAAACTGGGGTTTTTAAATCCATCCCAGAAACAAATGCAGGATCCCAGATCAGAGGAATATAATACCCAGCTTACGGTTTGCTAGAAAACCAAACTTCAGCAACAGATAATAAGAAACAGAAAACAACCCAGAATTCCAATCAGCCGAGTAAAGCCAAAGCTACTCTCCCAGTTCAAAAACAAATTCAACTTGTACAAAGTACAAAGCAGAAAGGAAGGAGAAAGCAGTAAGAACCTTTCAGTTTATGATCCTTTGGTAATATAACTTGAAAGCGAGTACGTTCAAGAACAAGACAATGGAATATGAGTCATAATGATGGTAGATGTACCACTCATTATGCAGCTTGGGGTTTCGAGGTTTTCGATTCTGTTGTTGTTTTCTTTTAGCTGCTGAGAGATGAAAATGTCCAAAAGTCAAAACGCATTGCAATGGAAAACCAATAGGAAAGAGAGAGCGGGTTTTTCAAGAAAAATTTTTGTACTAACAAAGCAATCAATGAAAAAGTTGAAATCAAGTCTTTTTCATTTCACCAGAAAATTTCAATCCCGAATTTTTATTTGACCATGAAAAATAAATAAAAATTCTTTACATGGTGAGAGAAGAAGGTTCTTGGATTCTGATTAAAAAAACAACCATTTTTAATTCCTGTTTCTAGAAGCTCTGGACTGTCGTTTACTCGTTTAATCGTTCATAACAACTCATCACTGTCGTATTCGTATGCTGTTCGATCTTCACACAGTAATTGGAAAAATAATAATAATAATAATTTAAATTACATTAATTATTGAATAAATTTATTTTTTTTATCTGTGTTTGAGTTGGATACGAACTTTTAATATAATAAATTACAACTTCAAAAAAAGTGAAACTCATCTTGGCTAAAATTAGATTTGATTAATGACTGAAAAATTAAATTAACTGGAAATTATTCTTGTGATTTACTAATTAAATTTTCATGAATTCAATTTTTTATTCTTTTATTACCGGTAAAACTTTCTTAACGTATCAACTACCATACTGTAGGAGGAGTTCTATTAGACAATTAGTGTTTTTTCTTCTAATTTTTATAAAGGAAGAGTTTCGTATATCGGACAGATTACTATATATATAACAGATAACTCATATAAAACTTATCACTTAATATACAAAAATTCCAATTCTTTTAATATTATCTTTTAAATATTTTACCTATAAAATTTACATTTATCAAATAATCTTACTTAATTTTGAGTATATACTGAAATAAATTTAATATTAATTTTAAATTTATCAAACAGAATTTAATTTTATAATTCTCTATCTTTTCACAAAAATTGAAGCAAGTAAATGGAAAATTGGGTTTGGTATATATTAAATCAATGAATATAATAAAATTGTTGAAGCCACTATCCAATATCCAAAAAAACAAAATATTAATTTTATAAATAAATAGATCCCTCCTGTTAAGAAAATGTGAGGAAGGGAAATGTATATTGAAAAGAGCAGTTGATGAGACAAAGCCTATAATATGATGGGACTGTTCCATTCACTTCCATTCCATATTTGTATACATAATTGGTGCTTAACCACTTCATACAACTCCACCCCACTTCATTTTAATATTTATTTATTCATCAATATAATTTTGATACATTGATAATCAGAGATGAAGCTAAGGGAGGGGCCAATCCCCTAAATATTTTTGAGGTAAATTATTAAATGGCCATTCTCAATAATATTGGATGGAGTCGAGAAATGAGATCATACGATTTAAATTTATATTAAACGATTTATATTAAATGAGATCATACATTATTGTCGGCGTAGAAAGATGTGGGTTTAGTCACTTAACCGATGATATGGCATGTTAATTTAAGGATTAATTATATAACTTTTAATGTTTTAGGCACTTGACCGATGATATGGTATGTTAATTTAATGATTAAATTTTAATTTGACATTTGAATTATGGATAAAATATTAATTTAGTACTTTTAGATTTTTTGATAATAATTTCAAAATTATTTTTAAAATTCTAAAAGAATGTTTAAAGGTTAAAAAATAAATAAATGAGAATATCATCCATTATCACAACCCAATCCCACGCAGTAAAGCTTTTCTTTTCTCTCTATTTTTCATTTTTTGTCATATTCTTTAGGATCATGTATATATATATATATATGCAAAGATTATTGAAATTATTTAAGGTTTGTTTTTTTAAATGTTTTAAAAAAGAATAAAAAAGAGAGAAGTTAACATATGATTTTTACTGTATTATATATAGCTTTTTTGTATTTAGATAAATATTAAATAAATAAATTATCTATTTAGTTTAAATTAAATACTTATTTTTATCTATATTCTTATGCATTTTAAAATTTGATTTCAATATAAAATTAAAAATTAATTACCACATTTAAAAAAGTATTTTTTAAATTACGTAATTTATCCATTCCTTAGGTTTTATCATTATTCTCAGATAACTTGTTATATTATCTTAAATATTTAATTAGATAATCAGAATTTTAAAAATTAATTAGATAATTTATTTATCTAATTTAACTTAAATATTTATTATCTATTTATTTTAAAATTTCGATTTTAACAAAAAAACTAATTATCACATTTTAAAAAGTATTTTTAAATTAGATAATGTATCTATTCCTCAGGTTTTATCATTATTTCCAAATAACTTTAAAATGAATATTAGATATTTATATTATCTTAAATATTTAATTAGATAATCAAAATAAATATTTAATTAAATAAAAATAGATAAGTTTATCCATATGATTTAACTTAAATATTTATTTATTATCTATTGTTAATTTTGATTTTAACATAATTTTAAAAAAATAATTATCACATTTTATTAGATTTTAATTACAATAAAATAATTTAAATTTGTTTATAATATAATCATAAAGTTATATTTATACAAATTATAAAATAATTTTAATATATTTTAATTGATATACACAACTAAAGCCGTAATTTTTTCGTCCCTACCAAATTTGAGAAATTCCTTCTTAATTGTGGGCACATAAATTTGGTAGGGGAAGAGAAACTCAACTGCTACTTTACACCTTTGGCCAACAGTATCAACTCTCATATCTGATATTTTCACCTATTAAACTCATATTTGGACATAAATATTGCATATGATTTTCTAATATATAAAAAAAACTTTAAAAGAAAATTCATATCCCCATATTCGACATTTTTTTTATTTTTTATTTTTGTTAAATAAATAAGATTATTATTGCTATATGAAAAATCTGAAATTCTAAAAAAAATAAATAAAAGATAACTTACACGAAAACATTGAGATTTGTCAACGATAAAAACATCATTAAATTGGGAAAAAAATATTTTAGTTTCTTTCAAAATTTTAAGGTTTTTTTTTAGAGTTTTATGGGTTTTTTTTTGCATAACTATATTTTAAAAATATTTTTATAGTTTAAGAAAATAAGTTTTGAATTTTTAGATTTTTGTTATGCCTCATATAATGGTCCTTACAACTTCTCGTGATTAGTTCGCGAACCTCAACCTGGCGAACTATGCACCTCCTCATTTATGATTAGTTTGCAAACCTCAATTTAGCGAATTATGTATCTTTGTTAAGGGTATATGACGATCACGTGAAAACTTAGAGTAGTTAATTGTTAGCCACCCTAACATATCCCATCTTAAGACATTACATCATTGTCACTATCAAGGGTATCAAATCAAACTTCCACGTCAATAATCTTAGGACACGTAGCCAAATTTGTCATTCCCTATAAAAGAGCCATGCAAATAGCTCACAAACTCATGTAGACAACCCACCAAATCTCCTTCTCTCCTAAGAGAATTTAAGACTTCCTCCCAACCTTTGTTTCTTCTTCCTTCTTCGCCAAACATTTATCTTCTTTCCTTCATTCACCTCATTAAGAATTTGTGCGGTGAGCGTGGAAAGATATGGTGCAGCCACACACTAATGATCCTTGTTAAGTATGACTCCTATTTTTAGTCAAATTTGAGAAATAATCTTTTAGTTAAACTCTGTTTATTTGTTTCAGTCAAACACTGATTAGTTTAGATTATTTTATTATTATTTGACATATGAATTTAGCCTATAAATAGGCTCTTTTACAATCTTAGTAATGACACCCATTAGATTAGAACTCATAACACATTCAGAGAATTTTGTGTTTACGTTTTGAGGGTTCTTTGTTTTTCAGGTTTTCGGGGTTTAGTTTTTATCTCCATCTTTTGTACTCTTCATTCTTTTGCCATTAAAATAAAATTATCTTTGCCCGTGGTTTTTTACCCTCTTTGGAGGAGTTTTTCCACGTTAAATTTGTGTATTCAATTTCTCAATTTATTCCGCTACTTTTGTCAAAGATCAGCCCATTCAGATATGGCAACAACAAGGTTTGAAATTGAGAAGTTCGATGGTGAGACAAATTTCAATCTGTGGCAAGTTCGGATGATGGCAATTCTAGTTTAATTCGGTTTGAAAAAGGTTGTTACTGGGAAAAAGCCTGAGAATCTAAATAAAATAGAATGGGAAGAGCTTGATGAAAAGGCCTTGTCTGCAATCCAGTTGTGCCTCGCGAATACGGTATTACAGGAGGTATTGATGGAGAAGACCTCTTCCGCCTTGTAGAAAAGGTTAAAAACTCTTTATGCGACTAAGTCTCTGGCTAACCCTTTAGTGTTGAAACAACGTCTATTTACGTTTCGCATGAACGAATGTGAGCTTCTTAGAGATCACATCAGTCAATTCATTACTCTTTTAAATGATTTAAGGAACGTTGAGGTTCATATTGATTATGAAGATCAAGCTATACTATTATTGTGCTCTTTACCCCCTTCATACAAGTCTTTCAGGGAGACCCTGATTTATGGCAGAGACAAACTTTCGTTCGAAGATGTGAAGGGTCATTTGTTGAGTAGAGACAAACTCGACAATGAGCTTCATTTGGATAACAAGGCAGATAGGCAAGCTTCCGTTTTGATGGCATCAAAGAAACGAGACAAAAGGTGTCGCTATTGTAAAAAGTTAGGTCATGTCAAAGTAGATTGTTATAAACTGCAAAATAAAAGAGCTGCTGAGAGTAACGAGAAAGATGTAGCTTGTGCTAATTTGATCGATGAAAGTGGTGATGATTTCTTGTTAGTGTCAACGAGTGATAGCTCCAAGTTCACGACTTAGTGGATCCTAGATTCGGGATGTTCTTTTCACATGTGTCCCAATAGAGAATGATTCTCTACATACAGTTCGGTTGAAGGTGGAGTTATGCGCATGGGAAATGATTCATCTAGTAAGGTAGTTGGTAGTGGAACTGTTAAAATTAGGACACACGATGGGACAATTAGGACACTCTCAGATGTCAGGTATGTACCTGATTTACAAAAGAATCTCATCTCCTTGAGTATTTTAGACTTGAAAGGATACAGAATCAACATCGAGTCGAGTGGTATTAAAGTATCTCATGGAGCTCTCGTTTTGTTAAAAGGTAAAAGAACTGACAGTCTTTATATTCTAGAAGGTTCTACAGTGACCGGTGAAATCGGACATCCCTCATCCGTTACAGAGTTGAAGTCAACTCGTTTGGAGCGGAGGCAACTTGGTACTAAGAAGGAAAAATGTATGACTGTTTCGTTGAAGAGAGGTTCTCTTTTGGATGCAGGTTTTGAAAAGTTAGGGCACTATGGTCGTGAAAATCAGACCCGGGTTAGTTTTGATTTGGCAGTGTACAAGTCGAAGGCTAGAAGTCTTCCAATTTCTAAGCACAAATTTGACTCAGTTAATTCCCTGCATAGTTCAAGATAGGCTCGTGGCGAGCTTTGGCAAAGATGGCGTTGTAGAAATATGAGTCAAGGTGGAGATTGTTAAGTATAACTCCTATTTTTAGTCAAATTTGAGAAATAATCTTTTAGTTAAACTCTGTTTATTTGTTTCAGTCAAACACTGATTAGTTTAGATTATTTTATTATTATTTGACATATGAATTTAGCCTATAAATGGGCTCTTTTACAATCTTAGTAATGACACCCATTAGATTAGAACTCATAACACATTCAGAGAATTTTGTGTTTACGTTTTGAGGGTTCTTTGTTTTTCGGGTTTTTGGGGTTTAGTTTTTATCTCCATTTTTTGTACTCTTCATTCTTTTGCCATTTTAATAAAATTATCTTTGCTCGAGGTTTTTTATCCTCTTTGGAGGATTTTTTCCACGTTAAATTTGTGTGTTCAATTTCTTAATTTATTCCGCTACTTTTGTTACTTGTTGCTTAACCGGGTAGATCCTAACAATCCTCCTAGTACTGAGTTTGACCTAGCCAATGATCAAGTTACAGACTCTATTGGTCATAGCATTAGAGCAAATATGGAGTAGACTAGGAAATCAAACCAAGACCCATTGCATGTTGGTTAACAATATCCCTCACAAAACCAAACCAACCTACAAAATCAAAATCTACAAAATTCATGCCATCAGTTTTACCAATATCCCCCATGGTATTATAAACCCTAAAACTAGAACCAAGTTGGAGCATCACTGACGAGTCAAGGCTGCTAACATCACCAGTCCAGTAATCAACAGTATCTTACCATGCAAGAGAAAATAAGAGTTATGAAAGAGTAAATGTCCTCTCAACAAAAGAGATACGAAAAACAAAAAAAAAATATCCAGGAGCAGATGGAACGGCAATGATAGGCGGATGAGAGAAATGAAAGAAATGAAAAACTCATTGAGAAGCTTAGAGCAAATAGGATGAATTAGGAAAAAAAACCCAGGAGTAGAAGGGAAGAACCCATTCATTCCGGGTAAGATCAACAATGTGTAGACCAAGGTAACGAAAGTTTAGTAGATGAGGATGTCGATATGGATGATAGAGATTATAGCTATGATGAGGATTATGATGACAGTTATAGTTGTGCTGGTCAAAACACCCAAAAAGTAGAGAAGTTAGAAAAATAATGGGATCATTTAGATTAGTAAAGAAATATAAAAATGAGCCTTTAGCTAAGAAGATATTGCGACATCATGTTTCTCTATATTTAAATTTCTGATGTATGATGGTTGAGGAGACCCTCAAGATCATTTAGCACATTATCTAAATCATATGAATTTAAAATTTTTAATTGAGACTCTTTAGGATTAGATTGATATTTTACATACATGCACCCTATATTGTAGCACAAATCTTTGCTTATTTGAAATGAGATAAAGAGGGCTACCAATCATCCTACAACAATTGTTAAGGTTAGTTGCAACTCCCTCTACATCTGAGCTTGGTTCCTTTAAAACTCTCATAAATGTCTTAATTACTGTTGATCCTTTCAAATCAAACTTCTTAACTAAGTCGCGAGCATACTTTTTTGAAGATAGAAAGATTCCATCTTGATCTAAAAACTTGAGAAATAGGATAATTCTTCTACCATCCTTATCTCAAACTCTAACTATATCATTTTAACAAAAGCTTCTTTTTAGCTTGCTCAGATATTAATCCAAAAATCTATCATCCATATATACATGTGCAACTATCATCTCACATTCCTTTATCTTTATAAACAAAATTTATATACATTGCCCTTCATTTAACTTTATTCAAGCATGAATTTTGAAAGTTTCTTATAATATACTCTGAAGCTTGCTTTAAACCATACAAGTCTAGGGTAAGTTTATAATCATGATTAGGATATCTTGGATCTTCAAAACCTTTAGACTACATACAAAGATCTCTTCATCGATAAGTTCATTTGATTATTAAACTTTTAATAAATATATTATTATATAATTTCTTTTACTCACGTTATGAGTGTACTAAAATTTAATATATTTAAAATATATATAACATGTTAATATAATTTAGTATAATTTAATAAAATATAAAAAAGATTGTACAATATTATAATGGGCTAAAATGAAAATTTTTAAAAGTGAAATGAGATGGAGTAAAACAATAACTTAACCAAAATTGCCTCTAACACACATCCACTTTAAAAAAGAACTCATTCGAAATGAATCAATACAAAACATATTGACGGCTTGAGTTTTTATTATCATTGTAGAAGGACGTAAGTTCGAGTGTATTAAAACACATTATCCTGCTCTTTAAGGGTTAGGGAGGAACTACGGGGGTTGGGGAGGGATTATTGCTAAACATACTATCAAAAAGAGCAGATATGATAAAGAACTTATAATGAGATTAATAAAAAAAAAAAGTGTTTCGATACTACACTCAAAGACAAAATTTTACATATTCAAAGAAAAGTAAAACATTTAACACTAGTTTTTTATTTGATACCTTATATTAAATTTTAGTTAATATGAAGTTTTAACAAAAGATGCTGAATGTTAAATTAGAAAATATTAAATCAATTATATTTCAAATTTATGAAAAATTATTGCTTTTATATAAAGCTTTCAAAATAAAAAAATATTATATTAAAAAGGTTAAAAATATTAAATGAATAATTTTCAAGTTTTACCATAATAAAAAGATAAGAATTTTGTCGATTAAGTCTTAGTTCGATTGGCATGGGCATTGTTACCAATGTAGGAATATGTGAGTTTAAGTGCGTTAAAGCGCATTATCCTCCTATTTATGAGTTGGAGTCGGACAACATATATGATCGGTACTAGAGGTGCTCATGGGTTGGGTCGGGTCCAACTAAAATTTTAGGCACGTTTGCTAGGCCTGGGTTGGTTCGAAAATGGGCGGCCTAAAGTTTTGCCCAAGCCCAGCCTAAATAAAAATATTAAAACCCGAGCTTGGCCCATATTAATTATATATATTTAAAAATATAATACATCAAAAATACTAAAAACATTAAAATAAATATTCCTCATCAAATTGAAAATAAATTTTTAAAAAAATATGTATAGTCAAATAACACTAAGATAGGTGTAACTTAATAAGTAAATGCCTCTAAAATAGTACCACAATTAACAATAAAGCAAGAGTAATATAATAACAACAAAATAATAGCAATATACTAGTGAAATGGTAGCAAAATAGTGAAAAAAAAAGGCAAAAAATTACATTTTGTTGCATATTCAGGTCGGGCCGGGCTTGGGCAAAAATATATTACCTGAGGTCCGACCTATTTTCTAAGACGGCTTTATTTTTTTTGTCCAAGCCCATTTTTCGAGCCTATATTTTATCAAACCTGTCACTTTTAGAGGTGAGCGGCGACTCTAATCGATTACTAGAGTGTCACCGGAAAAAATTTTGGCCCGACTCTTAGGCCGGGCCGGCCCGAATATGGGCACTGAAATTTTGCCCACCTTGGGCAGAGAAAAAAGAGTAAGCCCGGCCCGCCCGATTTTTAATAAATACAAAAAATATTTTAAAATAAAAATAAAAATATTTTAAAAGTATTTTAAAATTAAAAATAAAATAAAAATATATATTTATTATATTCGGTAGGGCAGGCCAGGGCCAAAAAGTTGAGCCGAGCCCGGCCCATTTTTAAACGGGCCTCGTTTTTTGCCCAAGCCCATATTTGGGCCTATATTTTACCCGAACCCTCTCATATTTCAGGCGGGCCGTCGAGTAGTCTTGGGCCGCCCGGCCCATGGACAGGTCTAATCAGTACTTATAATGAGATTATTTTAAAAAATATTTAATACTTAATTTTTTCCTAATATATCAAATAATCTTTTCATATATATTTACTAACTATCTTAGTTTTTAAATTTATTAAACATAAAATAATATACAAAATAATAAATGAAATGAATATTATATAAATTTTTTTTAAAATTACCTTTCATTTTCATTTAAAAAATTACTATTAGACTTTCAAAAAAAATAGTATTAGTTTTGTTTTAAAAAAACAATTTATTGCTCAAAAAAACAAATTATTATCATTTTTCTAATTGTTTTTTACTTAAATTATTATTATTATTATTGTTATTTTTGACCCACTTTTGTTGCCTCCCATAATCTAGTTATAGTTTAAACCCTCGTTTTATCGGTTATCAAACTAGCTTTTGTTGCACGCAGCCTCAACCTCAGCACTCTGCCCCCATTCTTCCGCTACTCTTTTTCTTCATATCCCATCTCCGCCACCGTTATCTTCTCATCTTCACCGCACCGCCACCGTCTGCTGGCGACAACCCTGCAATTAAGTATTCTTGATACAATAAAGCAATCTACGCATTGGTATGTTTGGTAACCTATCAGTGTAGAGTTCTTTTTCTTTTCCGCTTATGGTTGCAGTTCTAAGTATCAAAGCTAATCATATGGAGTTTTTTTTTTCTCCAGTGGCAGTTTTCTTGGCGAAGGGCGAAGGGCGAAAGGCGGTAAAAGGAGATAATGGATGATAAGCTTGTAAACTCTGTACGCTCTACTGTTTTCAAAGACTCAGATTCCCTTGAAGGGACTTGCACTAGAATTGAAGGTTATGATTTCAATCAGGGTGTAAACTACTCCAGACTTCTCAAATCCATGCTTTCCACTGGATTTCAAGCTTCCAATTTTGGAGAAGCTGTTGAAATTGTCAATGAGATGGTTGGTTTCGTTTATTTAGATTTTTTTCCCCTTTTAGATGGTTTTTGGGAACTTAAAATTCAAAAAGATAGATTTGGATTTCAAAAGTACTTAGCAATGTAATATTTATGATAATTTCTCAAAATAATAGATATATTGGGTGCATGTTTAGTAGTGAATTTGAAATTCTTATAGATATTTGTGAATTTGAACTTCATGCCTTTTAAATAAATTATATAATCGTATTGGATCTCTACTAGTTTATACCTAATGTATACTATTCATCCTTACAATTTATATGTTAAATGAAATCCAAATCCGAATCTTTCTGATTTATGTTCCCAAACGTAGCATTGTTTGCTTAATTCATAAAGGTATTCTTGATCAATGAAGTTAGATTGGAGGCTTTCTGATGAGCCTATAGCTGAGGACAGCAGTGAAGAGGAGAAGGATCCTACCTACAGAGAATCTGTGAGATCCAAGGTGTTTTTGGGGTTCACATCAAATCTTATTTCATCTGGTGTTCGAGACACTGTTCGATATCTTACTGAGCATCACATGGTGAGTTCCAAATCAGACTTTCTTTTGTGTAGAATTGGTATTTTTGGAATACATATTTAGTCTTTGGCTTCATTTAAAAATCTGTCATGTTCTTGATGCCCTAGGGCCTCTGGATTTTGAGTAGTGTTACTTTTGAAATGATTTTAGGTAGATGTAATAGTTACTACAACTGGTGGCATAGAAGAAGATATTATAAAATGTCTTGCTCCAACATATAAGGGTGATTTTTCGCTACCTGGTGCTCAGTTACGTTCAAGAGGATTGAATCGCATTGGTAACTTGTTGGTTCCTAATGACAATTACTGCAAATTTGAGGATTGGATCATTCCAATTTTTGATCAGATGTTGAAGGAACAGCATGAAGAGGTACTTTCACACAAATACACACACCGATTCTGTTATGTCATACAAGATGTTGCTCCACTTAATTTTTGAAGTACTGGCATTCAGCATCCATGTCAATTACATATCTAGATATGAGTATGAGATATGACCCTCCAAGGACTTTCCAAATAAATGGAAAAGTTTTGGATAAAAAAATTTTGAACATATTCAAGTCAGACACACATATCTGGTACATCTGAGTTTGAGTTACATAGGTCATGCCCTCTAGTCAGTCTGATATTTTTGAATTGTCTCAATGATTTTGGGACCTTTTAGTTTTCCATAAATGTTGAAAGGATGATTGATTTCTTGAGTCTAATTATTGTGTATGGTAGAATAGCTCAGCTTTCATTTGTAGTCTTTTCCAGTGATTTCAGTTACCATCAGTAGATGTTTCTCTTGTGTCTGGTGGTTTCTATTATTTCTGTTAATTTCCTCCTACCTCATGCTTTTGGTCTGTACAGAATGTATTGTGGACTCCATCAAAGTTAATTGCACGTTTGGGACGAGAAATAAATAATGGAAAATCATACCTCTACTGGGCATACAAGGCAAGTATCATTACCAGTTTAGCCTAATGCTATGAGAATGTAACTACTTTTTCGCCTCTGCTTTTTTGTTGGTGTCAATGATGATCTGTACAGCTATCCATTTGTTAACTATGCTCATTTTTGTTATTTATTTGTATTTTCCAGAACAATATTCCTGTTTTCTGTCCTGGATTAACAGATGGCTCTTTAGGGGATATGTTGTATTTTCATTCTTTTCGCAGCCCAGGTCTGATAATTGATGTAGTGCAAGGTAGGTGTTCTATGTTCCATCTACATTGCTTGTTGACTGCTCCTGCTCAAGAACTGGGGACGTGAATATCTAACTTGATTACTTTTTGAGCAGATATTAGGGCCATGAATGGTGAAGCAGTCCATGCAAGTCCTAGGAAAACAGGAATGATTATTCTAGGAGGGGGATTGCCGAAGCATCATATCTGTAATGCTAATATGATGCGTAATGGTGCCGATTATGCTGTTTACATAAATACTGCTCAAGAGTATGATGGGAGCGATTCCGGAGCCCGCCCAGATGAAGCTGTTTCATGGGGGAAAATACGAGGCTCTGCTAAAACAGTTAAGGTATGCCTTTTGTCTACCCTATTGCTTTTCATCTTCCATTGTTATACACTCTCTTTTCAACTTCAATAAGTTTGCTTACCATATTTCTTTTTCCTCAAATAAACAAATATATCATCTTAGTTCCTGACTCCTTTCATGATTTGTATGGAATCAGGTACATTGTGATGCAACTATTGCTTTCCCTCTTCTGGTAGCTGAAACATTTGCTTCAAGGTCGAAAAATTTTGCGGCCTAGTACCATTGTTTTCAACCGCACAGATTCATCTAAATATCTTATTATTTATCTCTGTGGTGGCATCCTAATGAAGACAGATGATTTCTCATGATATTATTTATCAGGTAACTTGTACTTTGCCATGGTAACCAAACCATGCTGAGAGTTGTCGAAATTTGTTTTAAAGGGAGAGTTTATTATAGTGTAGAAGAGTCAGACGAATCTGTTATCACTCTTTCTAGTTCGTTGTATAAGAATTTTGGTTGTAGTGTAGATGCTATTGATGAAATTGCTTTCATTTTATGGCAATATGTCACCTTTATCCTCTCCTAATGCACCCATCTGATGGTTGAAGAATTTGCAGCAATTTGCTTGTTTAAATGCACAGGGAGAGTTACTAATGCACCATTCATTGTTAAGTTTTGAGTCAAACTCGAACTATTTTGAGTTATTAAAGCATTCATAAACTCTGCAACCTCTTTAAAAGCAATATATTAAAAAAACAATATAAAATCAGTGTCTACGGGTCTTTTACAAAAATATTATAAAAAAATAAAAATTTACCAAAATACTACAAGTTTTTTTTTATTTACCAAAATATATAAACTTTTTTTTTATTTACCAAAATATATAAAAAAAAAAACCAAAATAAAAAAAAAACCTGACAAAAAAAAATCAGACTGAAGTGACATCTCACTGGTCACGCCAATGGTATTGGCGGCACCAAAGGTGCCAAAACCATTGGCGGCACCAGTTCAGTGTTATTTGGGGGGTCGGTGGTGGGGCAGAAGGAGAAAGAAAGAAAGAAAGGAGAGGAAAGAAAGAAAGAAAGAAAGGGGAGGAAAGAAAGAAAAGGAAAGGAGAAGAGAAAAAAAGAAAGAAAGAAGAAGAAAAAGAAAGAAGGAAGGAAAGACAGGGAAAGGAGAAGAGAAAAAGAAGAAGAAGAAGAGGGAAGAAAGGAAAAAAGGAAAAAATGTAATTTTATTAATAAATTTGAATTTTTTGTAATATTTATGTGTTTAAAATTTATGTAATGTAATTATAGTTATTTTATTATTTTATTTAGCATATATATTTTATTAAATATATTTAGAATGAAAAAATAAGTTAAAGTACATTATATGTTGATTAGGAATTTTTTATGAAATTTAGTTATGAATTTGAAAATAAAATTTTAGGAAAATAGCATTAAAAGAAAATGACAAAGAAGTATGTTTTAGAAAACACAAAATACGAAAAGAAAAAGCGAGAATTGTATATTTATTGAAAATAAATAAATGCGAAAAAGAAATCGAAAATGTACATGAAATAAATGTAAAACATAATAAATTGAAAATAATGTAAAATTATAAAATAAAAATTACGTTTTAAAAAATAATAATATGTGGATTAAAAAATACGAATAAATGGCGAAGAAAGACTGTACTAGTAAATGTTATTAAAAATTCAGAAATAATTTATAGAATTAACTGGAAAAAAATGTAGTGAAATAATATAAAATAATAAAATACAAAAGAATATAGTTTTATTGAAAGTAATAAAATCGGAAAAATAATAATACGACCAAAGGGGGGGGGAGAGGTTTATTTGGGTTATTTACCAAAATATTACAAAAAATATAAAAATATTATAAAGTTTTATTTTATTTACCAAAAGAATAGAGGAAAATAATGGTTATGGAGGGAATAAAAAGCGGTACCAATATGTGGGTAATTACTTTTTAATCCTCATTATTTATTAATAAATTTCAAACATTATGCTTTGAAATAATGTAAAATTATAAAAGACTAAGTTAATGATATTTTTAAAGTAATAAAATGCGGAGAAAAAATACGAACATATGGCGAAGTAAGAGTGTATTACTCACTTTTTAAAATTTAGAAACAATTAATACAAAATATTTCAAAGAAAATGTACTGAAATAATTTAAAACAATAAAATAGGAGAATAATATATTTTATTTAAAGTAATAAAGATTGAGAAAATTATACGAACAAAGGGGGGGTAAGGGTTAAGTTTTTACAGACAAATTAATTTAAATAACAAACTCGATTAATAAATTTCAAACATTATGCGGTGAAAGAATGTAAAAATATAAAATTAGGAATTATGATATTTTTAAAGGAATAAAATGCGCAGAAAAAAATACGAATAAATGGCCGAAATATGATTTTTTTACTAACTTTTTTTTCAACTTGCAGGCATTGCAATGGCTGAATTGATTCGAAGCAATATTAGACACATATCTAATGCGGCTAATAACGAGGTATTATTTATTATTTGTTAATCAGGAGTTCTATTTATTTAAAAAGGATATACGCAGTATATAGAAATAAATTATGCAATCGTAATATTTTTTCTGTTATTTAACACTATCAGGACTCGTATCGAGTATTAAGGGGCCGCGTGAGTGTTTTAAAGATAGCTCCAGATGCACGATTTATGCCGTACCTGGAGGTAGCCGAATTTGGGTCAGTCGCATTGATCCGGTCCTCCGACTTGCGATTTGATCTATTATCCGCGCTAGTGGAGCGGTGGCGTCCGGAGACCCATACTTTCCATTTTCCGTGCGGGAGTGCGGTGGCGTTAGAGGGCGTTGCGGTGCGGCTTGGACTCCTAGTTGGCGGAAATCCGTTACGGGACTATCTTCATTAACCGATCCATTGCGGTTTGCTATCAACTCTAGGAGAGTCACCAAAGGACGGTGATAAATATTTTCCACAATAAAATTTACATGGCTAAGAGCCAAAATTTGTCGACTATCAGCGACCGCCAGTGAAGGTGAGTTGATGTGCGCTGCTCGAGCGTACATCATGCATTTGATAGGGGCACTACTCATGCCCGATGCAAACGGCGACAGTGTGCATTTGTCGTACTTGCCTCTGCTTGCTGATTTGTCCACAGCTAGGTCGTACAGTTGGGGTTCGGCCGTTCTAGCAATGCTGTACAAGGAGCTTTGTCGGGCGACAGACCCGCAATGTAAAGACATTGGCGGTTGCCTCATACTGCTGCAGTCATGGGCACTTTATCGGATGCCGTTTTTGGCACGCGTTAGTCACCGACCGAAGAAGCGTTAGTCACCGACCGAAGAAGCGTTTTTGGCACTTTATCGGATGCCGTTTTTGGCACGCCGCATCTGCTCCCCGACCGAAGAAGCGTTAATGCCTTCATCGTTGTTGACATCTTCAGCGTCAATATCATCAGGTACATCGTCCACATTGGGATCAACGTCACTATCGACCTCTTCATCCCAATGATCGCCACCACCTTCTTCGCCGGCACCTTCTTCTTCACCACCAACCATGTCAACATCGGGTGTAATATTCAGGTCAATACCGATCCCACCCATAGTTGATTCACTATCAACGTATGATATTGGAGCCACCATTCGCGGTTCTTCAGCCCCGTCTTCTTCATCAGATGCATTTTGCTCCATACCGACTAACTCAGCAAATAAGTGAATCGGTGCATTCTTCTCAGTCCCATTCCCACAGTAGAGATCGACCATTGTCTCCACGTCTTCGTCGTCTACAAGTTCCATTTAACGAATTTGACCGGATTTGTCGAAATTGGAAACTTGTAGAAAATTTTGATATCCTTCTCCCTAGCGTCTATGGATTTTTGCATTAATCCTTGCCTTCATTTCATTGAACGATACATTTCTATTAAATCTCATTGCTACTTGTTGCCGACATTCAAATACACATACAACACTTGTTGTCAATATGACTCCATCGAAATAAACGCATACAAGAAACTTAGCATCCATCTTCAATATTTAATCGTAAAAAAAAAAATCTCATAAAATATCTCGAGCAGTAACTGAATTACTTAAAAAATTTATACTCAAAATAATAAACAAAATAATACACACTAAAATTATTAATTTTATACTACGAATAATATTATTAATTTTATACTCAAAATAATACACACTAAAATTATTAATTTTACTAAAAATAATAACTAACTATAATAATAATACTACTTTTTTACTAACTAGTTTATTTTAGTAAATAAAAATAATAAGTAACCATAATAATAATACTAGTTTCACCTAACAATAATATTACTAAGTCACATCTTAATACATTAATAACATCTTCATACTAACAACAACAACAACAACAACAACAACAACAACAACAACAACAACAACAATAATAATAATAATAATAATAATAATAATAATAATACTAACTAATACTTTTATTTTGAGTCCTATTAATCTTAATAACTAAACTAAAACAAAAAAATATTACAACATATACAAAATAATAACAACAATATAATCAATTATTTTTAAAAAAATACCTCCTTTTTCTGCTCTCTTTCTCTCTTCTTCTCCGCACCAACTCTTTTTCTTTTTGTTGGTTTTTCTCTTTTCAGCTTGGTAGAGGTCGTATTTATAATACGAGTGGTGCCGCCAATGGCATTGGCACCATTGGTGCCGCCAATGGCATTGACACCTTTGGTGCCGCCAATACCATTGGCGTGACCAGTGAGATGTCACTTCAGTCTGATTTTTTTTGTTAGGTTTTTTTTTTTTAATTTTGGTTTTTTTTAATATATTTTGGTAAATAAAAAAAAGTTTATATATTTTGGTAAATAAAAAAAAACTTGTAGTATTTTGGTAAATTTTTATTTTTTTATAACATTTTTGTAAAAGACCCCAGTGTCTACATTTTTTATGAGTAATTTCTATTTTTCTAATATTATTAGTTAGGAAATTGAGTAAAACGCAAACAGAGAAAACCAATGCTCTCAGCCCAGTGAGCCATGGGTGGCCCACATCAATGGTTCTCAGCGAAATTGATTAGTTATATGTGGAAAAAATAAAACCCTCCTGCGGGTTCCACTGCATCACTCTATTTTATGGCATTTAACTGTCATGTATAATACTATTTAAACGCAATATTTTGTAACTTAAATACTGTTCAATATAACACGAGAGTGTATCCTCTTCTTTTGACACCTTGCCCACCCCGGAGTTTTAGATAAAATATAATGTCCGAAAACTGAATTTAAGTAAAATTTAAGATCCGTATTTTATATACGTCGAATCTTGGGCAGAATCTTTTAGCTTGAGTCTTATTCGGTTCGAATATATATTATGTTATAAAAAGATATTATATTAATTAAAAATGTTAAATAATTATTATATATATTTATATTTATATTCAATCACTAATCCAATAACAATTAATCTCATTATCCAAAAACTAAAAAAAAATTTATCCAACTCAAAATATAAAATTTTAAAATTTATATTTAATATAATAAAATATTTATTATATTTATGGTAGTGTTTTTGATATAATAAAACATTTATTATATTTATGGTAGTGTTTTTAATATAAATATTTTTAATGTGTTAGAAATATTTTATTTTAACGTTTTTAGTGCATTTAGTGCACATTATATATTTTTAAAAATTTATTTTTAAATAAAAACTAATATAAAAAAAATCAAATATGGGCAAACTAGGTCCAAATTTACTTTTCTTAAATTAGACTAGGTTTGTGCTTGAAAAATTGGTTTAAATATCTTATATGAGCCCGATCGACCTGGTCCATGAACACCTCTACCTCGCAGCCTTGCACCAAAATGCTTACTTGCGATCACATCTTGTCGGCAAAACGATATATAAGTTTTTTTTAGTTAATATCCCTAATTAAGTTTGGCAAGTTAAACAAATATCAAGGTAATTACATTCTTAAACTATTGACCTTATATCAATAAAGTCTTTCCGTTAAATGAGACACAAAATCTTATGTGACATAAATAAAAATGAAAGTTTTAAAGAAAATGAATATCATAAAATAGATGTAATAAAAGTCTTAGCTTTGAGGTTTTGAAACCTTTATTGAAACTATCTTTCACACTATCTTCTTTAAAATTTTCAATTTAAATTATGTTACATGAAATTTTATGTGTCATTTAATGGTTAAAATTAACGATTTGAAGATGTAATTAAAAGCGTTTTGAAGTTTAAGATCTAATTTAGAATAAGGTTTTGAGTTTGAGGATGTCATGTGCAATTAACTATTTAATTAATTTTTCATATAATTAATGTTGCGCTAAAATGGTAATATATAATAACTGTTATTCTTGAAAGGTATATAGCATCTTGATTTCATATTGTGTCATAATTGTTTATAAGATAAACACATTTTGTTTGTTGATTATTATTTTTATATTTCATTTTATTTTAATTATTAAATGTTGAGTCGAAAGGCAAAAATTGATTTCGTTTTAAGTGTTTACCATCAAGACTTTTATTATTTGAACAATCTCATTATATGTTTTGATTATATATGCTCTTTTCGACACAATACATAAAACTATCTATAGCCTTTTCCTAACCAATAAATAGGAGTACTTTTTTCTTAAATAATAAAATACTAATGCTTTTAGAATTATATAATATTTTACATAATTACATAAATATCTAAACTGTTCACAATTCTTAATATGTTTCAATAGCAACAACGATATCGATCGAGTTAAGACTAAATCAATAATTTTTTATAATATTAGGAGAGGATGACATGTAATTTAGTTACCTGGTCGAAACTCTAATCACTCTTCATTACAAGTATAATAAAACTAAAGCTTATATGAAAATAGATACCCAAATTATACAACTTTTCTCATGTAGATACTTAAAATTTTATCCGTTATCACTTTAGGTATCAACCGTTAACTCCGGTTTAAAAAAATCTCAAAACTAATCAAACTATGGCACATGACATTTTTAATTAAATAATCACGTGCCATAATTTGATTGGTCCAGAGGTTTTTCTTAAACCAAAATTAACGTTTTAAAATTTTTATTTAATTAAAAATGTAATGTGTCATAATTTGATTGGTTTAAATGTTTTTAACTAGAGTGAATGGTTGATACCTAAAATGATAACGAGATAAAACTTTAAGAACCTAAATGAGAAAAGTTGCATAATTTGACTACCTACTTTTCATATAAACTTAAAATATTAGTTACAATAATGTTTTTTTCTGGTAATTTTAAAAATTTTCATTAAATAATGTAATTATTAAATAAATGAACTCAAAGTTAAAATTGAATATTTGAATCATTACCATAATTTATATAAAATATGAGATGATTTGAGATATAATAAAAACAAAAGCGAAAATTAAATACAATTATATTTATTATATTAATAATTTTTGTTATTAATGTTATAATTATTATCACTTAATTAAATTTTGTATCAATATTAAATTATATTTATTATTTTAAATTAATTATCTTTTAATTAGTATTATAGTTATATCCTATTTAAAACTAAGATTTAGCGCTATTAATAAGTGGATTAAGAGAGTTTCATTCGAGTAGTATCTAAAGAACCCAAAACTAGTTTTTAATAATATTTGATAATGTAACTTTGCGATATTTTTTTTGAATAATCTTATTATAGGTTCTGATCATATTTTCTCTTTTTGAAATAATGTCTAGAACTACCCATAGTTCCTCTCAATCTATAAATAAGAGGATAATACGCTTCAACGCACTCGAACCCATGTCCTCTTGCATTGGCAACAATGCCCATGCCCATGCCCATTAAGCTAAGACTCAATCAACAACATTACTATATTTATCTGTTAAATTAAAGTTTTATTAAAATAATATTTAATAATTTAGTGTTTAAATTTTCCTATCTTACTAAGCATGTCATTGCTTACCCCGTTTTATTTTTCTGTCTTCTGTAGTTGCATCTTTGCAGAGCTTGGCTATTGGATCACTTCCAAGGCTCACACTATTCAGCGTCTCTTTTGGTAATCTTTGGTTTATCTTGATTTGGTTATAAGTGACATGTAATAGATGTGATTTATATATGTGTGCTTGGTGTTCAAATTTATGAACTTGCCCATTTTGGTATGTTTATTTGAGTAATGTATTAAAGCAAGTTTATGAGATTGTTTGGTAAGCTTGCTTATGGCTCATTATGATAATGTGTGGGATTGTGTTTGGTAAATGATGGAATGAGGTGAATAGTTGATAAGTAGCAATTTGTTATGGAATGAATTGTAGGTGAAATCTTGGTTGAAGCATATGATATAATTAATTGATCTTTGATTTGGAGATTATAGAAATGCTATGTATAATAGTTCTTTTGATGGCAAATAAAATTGTGAATACATTTCTGTACATGCTTGATATTTGGTGATTCTTATGGTATTTGTTTAGCTATGCTTAAATTTGTGTGAAATAGGAAAACATTTTGGTATTGAATGTTGTTTGTGATGTGCCTTATGGCATATTGGTTAGGCATATAGAATGGTGTTTTAGGTTGTGTTTTGCAGTGCTATTGGTGTGTTTTGAATAGGTTTATTGAATGGTATAAAGCATGCTTGTTGCATAAATGAACATAGGATTTAAAAGCTTATTTTGTAAGGTACATGTGAAACACCCACGGCTATGTGCCACACATGGGCATGTGGAACAGTTGTGTGGTCATTAGTTTTTGGGATGTGATTGTTGTATACGGTCTCAGTGAGTTACATAGCCTGGATATACGGCCGTATGCCTCCATCTTACACAGCCTCCGTGTGTTACATTGTTTAGGACACAGCCGTGTGACTTTTGTTAGAAATTTTGCATTTAGGTCGGCTTGGCGACACGATTGTGTGACCTATTAGACACGGTATTAGCCTGTTGCACGGCCTTGCCACATGGCCGTGTAACCCTTGTTTTGCCTTTTTATCTATCTTTTTGTAAAAGTTTCAAATTAGTCCTGAATTGTTTTCGAGTTGGTTCAAGAGCTTCGCAAGCTCGATTGAGGCTCGGTTTTTGTTGTAATTCATATTATAGTTGAATTATAAAATGTTTTGTTGATTTATTGAATATTAACGTCAAAAATTTATGTGAACTATTCTGTTAACTGTTGTAACATCCTATAACTCCGGTTCGGCGACCGGACTGGGTAAAAGGTGTTACATCTGCTATTACTTAACTTGTTACTTATCAACTGTTTTTAGGTCAATACGAACCGTCACGAGAGTAATATACTTTTGACATAAAATTTAGAAGAGGTTGACATGATTCAGTTTCATATGTCACATTGGTTATAAGTTTTAAATAGGATTAAAATATTTTATATTATTTTAAACATATATGCTTTGTCGAGATCTAAACATATTTTGTTGAATCAATTGACTTTAAGAAAGGTTTTATTCATAATTTAGCCTTTGAATACCTATTTTTTTTTTTGTCTTATTTTAGTACTTGAAACTTTACATCGTTACCCATTTTAATACCTAAAAGCTAATGATGTGATGTTAAAAAAGAACTTGGCCAATTAGAACATGACATGTCATCGATGACAAGGTAGATTGATTGGTTAAGTGGCATGTTAATTGGCATTGCAACTTGACTAGTGATGCAACATTTTGACCAAGTGGATCAAATGTTGACCAATTGTTGACCCATGTTGATTGGTCATTGACCTATATTAATCGATATTGACCAGTCGTTTACCAAAAAATCATTAAAAATGATAAAAGTTATAAAAAAAATTATGAAAATTAGCAGAAAAAAATTATTTAGAAAAATTTAAAATTTATTTAAAAATATAAGAATTATTTAAAGACATTAAAAGTTGTTAAAAAATATAGAAATTGTAATTTATTAAAAATGTAAAGACATGTAAAATCATTGATTTTAAAAAATGATTTAAAATTGCAAATATTATTTAAAATTGTGAAAATCATAAAAAATATATTTTTCTTAAATATAGCTTCCAACATTCAAATTCAATTCTTGTTTTCTAATTCAAAGTTTAGTTCATTTGCTAAAATTTTCTTTAACTTTTAACCTAGTAATACAAGAATAACTCATGTGCATAGGGATGAATCTGCAAGCTCTTTATTTGAACAATATTGCTCTCTTTGTTATAATATTTTTAATTTTTTAAAATTCTTATAATTTTAATCATTTTAATGATTTTCACAATTTTTAAAATTTTTACGTTTTAAAAAATACAATTTAATAATTTTTAACAATTGTTTACAACTTGTTAAAGAATTTTTACAACTTTTAATATTTTAAATAATTATATATTTTATATAAAATTTAAAATTTTCTAAATAATTGTTTGGTAATTTTATAATTTTACAAGTTTTTCATTTTAAAATAATTTTCTATAATTTTGATTATTTTTGTCGATGAACTTGCCACTTCACCACTAAACTTGCCATGTCACCAATGATGTGGCGTATTATTCTCTTATTTAAAGGTTGGAAAAATATTATATCAAAAGAGTAAATATGATTACAATCTATAATGAGATTAATATTTAAAAAAGAAAAAAATTTAAACCAAATTTTATTTTATTTTATTATTTTGAATTTATTTCTAATTCTTTTTCCCCCAAATCCTATAAAGAATTTTATTTTATTTAAAAAGAATCAGTCTCAAACATGCAAATAACTTTTCCCTTCAGATTTCGAGCATCAGATCTATTCTAAATGTTAGACCTTATTCTACCGGCTGAGAATCCAACGATTTCCGATTTACGATGGCGGAGGAACCGTACGTGATGGCCGAACAGGTTTTTATTTTCTTTCTTAAACGAAAAGAAAAATAGAATATAAGAAAAAGTATTGATGATATCATCTACGTTGAATTTATGTTCCAAATTTACTTCACCTCTGCAATAGTAGCACTTGGACTCGAAATGTAATTGTTGCCAGAAATAACGTTAGTATTTTGATTCAATTGTACACATTTAAAGGAATTAATATATGTATTTATTTTCATATTAAATTAATATAATTATTTATTTATTCAATATATCAATGTAAAATTATGCTAATTCGACAGTAGCGTTAGTGTTTTTTTTGTTGTAAAATCGAATTAAATAAAATTTCATGTATAAAATCGCACAAAATAAAAGTTCACGTATAATTTTAATATTTATCCATTTCCATTTATATTGAATATATTTTATACTTATCCTGAATTTAAAGTAAATTTTCTGTTTTAAATTTGAAAAAAAAAGAATGCATTAAATTTTAAAAGGAAAATTATCTGGTTCACTGCTGGTGGAGTTAAAAAAGCAACACTCCAAAATATAAAGGGTTAGATGAAATAAATAACCAAGAAATAAGCCTTAGGCTTAATGGTTAAATAGCTAGTACTCTCCTTAGAGATTCTAGACTCATACCTCATCTCTCTCGTTTTTTCTTTTTAATTTCAACAAACTAGAATGAAGAACACCCCTAAAATAAAGTATTAAATGGATTAAAAAATAAATAAGTACAGGTAGTAGCCTAATTAATTAAGCATCCTCTCTTCCCCCTTGGTTTTCCAAGTTCAAGTCACGCCAATTTCCTCCATTGGTTTCAAGAGGATGCTTAACCAATTGGGTTGTTGCCCACACTTGTTTATTTTCTACTCCATTTAATATTTAAACAGTGTGGTTGCTTAGAAACGTTTTAATTATATGAAAGAATTATTAGGTTTATTTTTATAATTTTTGTTATTTCAAAATTGTAATATTTTATCTAATTTGTGGCGTGAGACTTAGGGTTTCATTTTCTTTTAGTATGCATGACATTTAAATTGATTTTAGGATATTAATATGAATATTAATTAATTATGCATGAACTTTGTTTTTATTAAAATATAAATTATTATCACTTTTCTGTTACTAGAGTATAAGTAAAATTATGAATAATAAATAATATAGAAATTAACTAAAATTTCAAAAATAGTCACCTTTACAAAAAAATGTTAAAATTAATTGGTTTTTGTTAACTCTTAGGTTTTTCTAAAACTAGGCTAAGTTTTCTTTTAAAATAAACAAATTTTCTAAAATAACGATTTTATAAAACTCCGATCATACTAGGTCATCTCGGTGGCTGATGTAATATCCCGAATTCAGGTCTAATGTCTAGGCCGGATTGGGGAGGTTAAAAAAAACTCCATTAGTGGGAGTGAAATGATGTCATCTATCTTTTTAAGGAATATTAAAAAATTAAAAATAAATTAAATAAACACGTGTCATGTACTAAACATTTGTGGAATTAAAAAAACTCTATTGACAATGGACAGAATATTAACCCATTTTAAATTTAATAATTAATACACTGTCAGTGGAGTTTTTTAGACTCCACAAATGGATTGAAAGTATCACAAGTGTCATATTATTTATGTAATTAATTTAATAATATACTTATCAAACCTGCTCGTAGAATTTAGAAACTCTAATTGATTAATAATTTTCCTTTTAAATTTTGGCATGTGATACCAATCCTCATATCATTTTAAAATTAACAGGCTGTATTATAATTTAAATATTATAATTTTAAATTATCTTTATATCTTTAAAAACAAAAAGCTCATGTAATATAAGATTTTAGAAGATTCAGCATGTGAAAAGATTTAGTTTTATTAGGCAAATTGCCTTTGTTTTATTTTGGTTTTTTGTAATTAGTTTTATAATTAATTTAGCTCACCAATATCAACATCTTTTATTAAATTATCTTAAATATAAAATATTTTTAAAAGAATCTTTTATTAAATTCAGTCCTCAAAATTTATAAAAATTCCAATTTAGTTCTAATTTAATTATTTTTAAATAACAATTTTAATTACTATAAATCTAGTTCTAATTCTAAAAAAATCATTTCACTTTAGTTAAGTGTATAAATATACATTGAGAATTTATATTTATATAAAAAAATTGATGTTGGTGATCGATGTACGTAAAGACATTTCCTTGTTATTGCTTTATAACCGGAACATTTATTATTATTAGAATTTATATTTGATGAATTAATAATTTATAAATATATATTATCCATTAATTGGATGATGGCAGATTATAAATTTTTTTATGATGTTTCATTATTTGATTAAATAAATAAAGAAAAAAGATGTGATTATTATTGGTTTGTTCAAAACAAAATCCTCCATTGAAAAGATATGGCCAATCTTTGTTGATGGTAATTCAAAGATTATATTTAATGACTTTTTCTTAAATTTGAGTCCTTAATTATTAAAATTTTAGAATTCAAATTTAAATGATAAAGTTTGTAAATATTGAGAGTTAAATTTGTTGATTATTTTATATTTATGATCAAATTAATAGCATATATAAATATTAGTGGACTAAATTTGTTATTAGACTAATCAAAAAACTCACATCAGCTTCCACTTCCGAAAAGTTTAATGACTGAATTGAAAAAAAGTTAATAATTCAGTGATCAAAATAAAATGAAAGTAATACTTTAGTGACCGTTTTTATAATTTACCCTTGTTATTAGAACCACTTTGATTGCCTCCCATAATCTAGTTATAGTTTAAACCATCGGTGTATCGGTTATCAAACTAGCACCACTGCCCCGCCAATTAGCATTCTTGATACAGGAAACCAATCTACGCATTGGTATGTTGGGTAACCTTTCAGTGACAGTGTAGTGTTCTTTTTCATTTCCGCTTATGGTTGCATTTCTAAGTCTTAAAGCTAACCGTATGGAGTTTCTTCTTCCTCCGGTGACAGTTTTCTTGGCGAAGGACGAAAGGCGGTAAAAGGAGATCATGGATGATAAGCTTATAAAGTCTGCACACTCAGCAGTTTTCAAAGGCTCAGATTCCCTTGAAGGAATTTGTACTAGAATCGAAGGTTATGATTTCAATCAAGGTGTAAACTACTCCAGACTTCTTAAATCCATGCTTTCCTCTGGATTTCAAGCTTCCAATTTTGGAGAAGCTATTGAAATTGTCAATGAGATGGTTGGTTTCCTTCCTTTTTAGATTTTTTTTCCACTTAGAAATGTAATATTTGTGATTATTTCTCAAAATTACATAAGCGTATTGAATCTCATAATTTATATGTTCCCAAACGTAGCATTAATGTTTTGGATGTTGGGTTGTTAGCTAAATTCATTAAAATTATTCTTGATCAATTAAGTTAAATTGGAGGCTTTCTGATGAGCCTATAGCTGAGGACAGCAGTGAAGAGGAGAAGGATCCTACCTACAGAGAATCTGTGAGATCCAAGGTGTTTTTGGGGTTCACATCAAATCTTATTTCATCTGGTGTTCGAGACACTGTTCGATATCTTACTGAGCACCACATGGTGAGTTCCAAATCAGACTTTCTTTCGTGTAGAACTGGTATTTCGGGATACATATTTTATTCATAATCTTTCGTCGTGTGTTTCTGGATTGTAGGTAGATGTCATAGTTACTACAACTGGTGGCATAGAAGAAGATCTTATAAAGTGTCTTGCTCCAACATATAAGGGAGATTTTTCGCTACCTGGTGCTCAGTTACGTTCAAGAGGATTGAATCGCATTGGTAACTTGTTGGTTCCTAATGACAATTACTGCAAATTTGAGGATTGGATCATTCCAATTTTTGATCAGATGTTGAAGGAACAGCATGAAGAGGTAATTACACACACACATAGATTCTGTTATGTCATACCATATGTTGCTCCACTTTTTTTTTGAAGTACTTGCATCCAGCAGCCATGTTCTATCCATATCCAGATATGGATATCCTCCTACCTCTTGTTTTCGGTTTTACAGAATGTATTGTGGACTCCATCAAAGTTAATTGCACGTTTGGGACGAGAAATAAACAATGGAAGTTCATACGTCTACTGGGCGTACAAGGCAAGTTTCATTACCAATTTAGCCTCCATTTGTTAACTATGCCACCCATTGAAGTCGTATATGTGTAATCTATTAAGAAATATTGCATTGTGAAGATATTGTGTTACTGATTGAATTACTTGCATTGGGAAGATATGATGATCTGCGCAGTTATCCATTCCTTAACTATGCTCATTTTTGTTATTTATTTGTAATTTCCAGAACAATATTCCTGTTTTCTGTCCTGGATTAACAGATGGCTCTTTAGGGGATATGTTGTATTTTCATTCTTTTCGCAGCCCGGGTCTGATAATCGATGTAGTGCAAGGTAGGTGTTTCATTGCTTGTTGACTGCTCCTGCTCGAGGATTGGGGATATGCATATCTAACTTGATTACTTTTTGAGCAGATATTAGGGCCATGAACGGTGAAGCAGTCCGTGCAAGTCCTAGGAAAACAGGAATGATAATCTTAGGAGGCGGGTTGCCGAAGCATCATATCTGTAATGCTAATATGATGCGTAATGGTGCCGATTACGCTGTTTACATAAATACAGCTCAAGAGTATGATGGGAGTGATTCCGGAGCTCGCCCAGACGAAGCTGTTTCATGGGGGAAAATACGAGGCTCTGCTAAAACAGTTAAGGTATGCTTTTCCATCTTCCATTGATAGACACTCCCTTTTCAACTTCAATAAGTTCTTGACTCCCTTCCATGATTATATGGAATCAGGTACATTGTGATGCAACTATTGCTTTCCCTCTGCTGGTAGCAGAAACATTTGCTTCAAAGTCCAAAAATTTGGCATAATAATTAACATTTTATATTAATAAATCAGAAGCGTGGTGAGTCCATAACCCACAGCTATGATAAGTTTGTATTGTTTCTTTTTGATGTGGCTGTGCAAAAGTCTAAATGATAATATATGATGACTGTTTTACATTATTGCAACAACAACCATCCAATTAAAGCTAAGCCAATAATGATATAAAATCTACGTATCATAATTTTTTTATTATAATATTAGAAGAGGGGATGACAAGTGGTGAAAACTCTGATCACCTTTCATTACAAGTGTAGTAAAAATAAGATTTACTGTAAACAACTTTTAAACTTTTTAAAAAAATTAAAAATTAAGTCTTTATAATTTTTTTTGCACTCGATTAGCTCTGGAGCTTTTAAAATGTATAAAAATTTCAAATAAAGCAATTAAGCATTTTGTTTTTTATTTTTTGCACTCAATTGAGTATTTGAGCGGTCAAAATGTATCGAAAATCCTTTTACCCATTAACTTATAATAACAAATATTTAAAATTATTTATTAAAATTAGAAAAATTATAAAAATCGTAAAAGAAAATAAAAACTGTAAATTTTATAAAATCATAAAGAAATTATAAAATGCATAAAAAAGGCCCTCTAACCATTAGCTTTAATTGTTGACCATTAAAGTTAACTATCTCAATTTTTTTAGTTAAAGCCATCACGTGTTGCAACACAGCGTGACATTTGGCGGAAAATGATAAAAATAAAAATCATTAAAAGTTATAGAAAAAATTATAAAATGATTTTTTGGTACGATAATTTTTATAATTTTTTTTACGAATTTTATATTTATTTATATTTTTTATAATTTTCTTATGACTTTATTAAATTTGTTATATTTCTATATATTTTATAATTTTTTACGATATTTATAATTTTCTATTTTTTCCCAATTTTTACTATTAAAACTTAATAATTTTTTTAATTTTTAATTTTATCATTTTTGCAACATGTCACATCGTGATTGTGACATGTAGTAGCTTTAACTGAAAAAAAAAGTAGAGGTAGTTAACTTTAACGGTCAAAGGGCTTTTTTGATGCATTTTGGCGGTTCAAGTACCCGATTAAGTGAAAAAAAAGGAACTTAATTGTTTTTTATTTAAAAAAGTTTGAAGACTTTTTATACCCTTAAGGCTAAAAATAATACTAGAATATATTCTCTCTACACTTAAATTAAAGTTTAATAAAATATTAGTTCCAATAATATTTTTTATAATCTTTATAATTTTTTCATTAAATAATGTAATTCTTAATTGAATGAATTTTAAGTTAAAATTGAATATTTAATGATTATAATAATTTATACAAACATATGAGATGAACTAAGACATAAACATATACGAAAATTAATTACAATTATACTAAATATATTAATAATTTTTGTTGTTAGTGTTATAATTATGATCACTTAGTTAGATTTGTATCAATATTAAATTACACTTGTTATTTTAAATTAATTATTATTTAATTGTTGATTGAGTCTTAATTGATTAGCATGAACATTATTGTCAATGTAAGAGGATATGAGTTTAAGCGTTGAAATACATTATTCTCCTATTTATGAGTTGGGGAGGAGTTATGCCTCATTATAGAACTTATAATGAGAATTGTTGAATATATATCACTTAATTAATATTACAATTATATTTTAAATTGATTTTTATTCAAATTATTTTTAATAATTTAGTGTTTAAATTTTAGAAAACCAAAATTGAAGTATAACACTTCTTTTCTTTTGTATCTTTTAGCATATTTATGAGACTTTTCTTTTGTTTAAGTTTGATAAATTAAATTGATCTTTTATTTTATTTAAATTTGATAAATTGAAATGATATTTTTTACTTTATCTAATTACCTAATATTTAACATATCCTTTCCTTCTTATATTTATCATTATTTTCAAAATCTTATTTTATTTTCCTGATTATTTTAAAAATTTAGCCAACTTTATCTAAATAAGTTATTATTAACACACTCCGTAAATCGAATTAAATTTTAAAGTATGATATATATATCATCAAAATTGAATTTCACATGAACAAATAATGTCACAAAAAATTTAGGTCCAATTGTTAATCTCTGTTAAAATTCTTATTTTAAAATTTTTGTGTGACATTCTAACATTAAAAAAAAAAATAGCCACTCGATAATCATGCCACAGAAAATGACATTACAATGGATTTGAATTTAACAAAAAATTGACAATGTTAACAATTCTTTAATTTACATCAGCATTTTATTTAAAAGTAAATATTTATACTAACTAATGACATTATAAACGTTGAGGTACCACATTATATAAAAATTCAATTATAAAATAAAAATTTAAATTTTAGCATAATACAGGGATTAGAATTGAAATTTTGACTATTTTATATAGTTAAAAAGCAGAGAAACCAAAATTACAAATTAACAATTATTGTTAAAATATAAAGAAAATAATCAGGCCTTAGGGCCTTCATTATATACAGTAATATAGATAAAAAGTAGAGGGCTAAAATTGAAAATCAATCATTATTGTTAAGAATATAAGAAAAACATATAGATATGGGTTAATATCTAAACAGGTACTTCAACTTAATAATTTATATCTACTTGGTATATAAATTACTTTTTGGACTTAAAACTACGTGATTGATGGCGGTTAATTTTTTTATCTCATCCAATCAAATCATGCCACATATATTAATGAACCAATAATATTGTGCCATGTGTATTAAAAGGAAAAATAAAATAAAATAAAATAAATTACATTCATTTTCAATTTCAATTTCAATTTCCATTTATTTTATTAATTAAAAATCTTTTTTTAATTAATTAACCATACAATTTTTTTAATTGCTTTCTTCTCCATTGTTTCTTTTTTCGGTCCTTACTTTTTCTCCATCTTTTCTTCCCATCCCCGGCACCATCGCCTATGCTTGATCAACATTTTTGACCACCGAAACGAAGCTCTCTTCACCGCTTTCAACTTCCATTTTAAGGGCTCAAATCCGTCTGACCCAATAAATAAAACAACAAAACAAAGAAAATAATAACTAAAGTCCAAATTACAAGCCCAATTTACCTTAACCCAAATATGCTAACATAAAAAACCCTAAAAGCCCAAAGCCCAAAAACTAAACAAGAAATCCTAGCCACCTCTAAGCCTCCGGCTGTTGCCGCTCCTCTGCCTTGGCCACATTAGCAGGCGTGTCACCTGATGACTGCCTCTCCCATTCATCGAAATGGAAAGGCGCAGCTCCCTAGCACCTTTGACCTTGCCACGAATGCCTCCAAAGAAAAAAGAAATGAGATAGAGGACAGAAATATCATAAACAACGAAAAAGAAAAAAAAATATGTAATCGACTATAAAAGCCATAACAACAAGGTTGTATTTTCTGACACAAGAGTTGAAATTGAAAGAACAAAGAAAACAAAAAAAAATGTAGTTTATTTTTCTTATTTTTTTATTAAAAAACATAATAAATAAAAAATAAAAGTTCCTTTTTACCTGTCGTTTCGCTTCTGCCACTGTTGGAGACCATATCCGGCCCCCGAATACCTCAAAACCCACTAAGGTTCTACTGAGGGTTCGATGAATGTGGCAAGGTTGAGAGTTTTTTTATTTTCCCTTTTTTTTTTCGAGTTTAAAAGGCACTAGCCTTCGAATCTAAGCTTTGGGAGTCAAAAGGGCTAAAAAGAAACAATTTTTTTTACAACTCCAGCCATCGGAGGCGACGGTTGCCGTTGTCGATGACCGGTGGCCGCAGTGGAGGTGCGGCGACCCTTGGCTGGACGAAGGGGAAGTTGAGAGAAAAAAAAAAGAAAAGGGAAAGATTTTTTTTAACCAGAGAAGAGAAATGATTTTTTTAGGTAATACGACGTCGTTTTAGGGTGTAGCATAAATGTCCAAAATGGCGTCGTTTTGACGCATAGCCCAATGACCCGACCCAAACTCCTTTAGATCAGCGTGTTTTTAAATGAATGAGTTATTTTTAAAGTTCCTTTTTACCTGTCGTTTCGCTTCTGCCACTGTTGGAGACCATCTGCGGCCCCCGAATACCTCAAAACCCACTAAGGTTCTGCTGAGGGTTCGATGAATGTGGAAAGGTTGAGAGTTTTTTTGTTTTCCCTTTTTTTTTTTCGAGTTTAAAATGCACTAGCCTTCGGATCTAAGCTTTAGGAGTCAAAAGGGCTAAAAAGAAACAATTTTTTTTACAACTCCAGCCATCGGAGGCGACGGTCGCCGTTGTCGATGACTGGTGGCCGCAGTGGAGGTGCGGCGACCCTTGGCTGGACGAAGGGGGAGTTGAGAGAAAAAAAAGAAAAGGGAAAGATTTTTTTTAACCAGAGAAGAGAAATGATTTTTTAGGTAATACGACGTCGTTTTATGGTGTAGCATAAATGTCCAAAATGGCGTCGTTTTGACGCATAACCCAATGACCAGACCCGAACTCCTTTAGATCAGCGTGTTTTTAAATGAATGAGTTATTTTTCATTTTGGCCTTTTCACTTTTTAGCATGTTTTTAAATTAGTCCTGCACATTGTTTATTTTATTTCATTTTTACCCCGTTATTTTGATTCCCTTGCAATTTGGTCCTTTGACCTACTGTCAACCTAAGGGAATGACACGGATCAGATTAATTGTTATATGAGCCCCAAACTTTTATATTCCATTTTAATTTAATCTTTTATGTTTTGCATTCTTATAATTTAGGCACTAGATTTTGTTATGTTTTCAATTTAGTCTTTTATTTCCCATTTCTTCATTTATTTTTCAATTCATGCTTTAAGTTTTGTTTAAATTTCAATTTAATCCCTCATTTATTTAATTTTGCCACTTTATTTACTATTTCTTTTAACACTTGAAATTTATGTTATTTATATTTCTTTTTATTTTTTACTATGCATTCTTATTTTTATCCTTGTTATTATTATTATTTTATTTATTATTATTTTATTATTTATATTAGTATTAGGGTAGTAATTATAACATGATTATTGCTACTATTACTATGAATTAATGTTCTTTTACTATTATAGTTGCATCATTATCATTTACTAGCATGACATTTTTTTATGTTTTATTTTTATTTTTTATTCTAATATCATCGTTTCATTTTTACACACTACCATTTTATTTTATTTTGCTATCACCATGCCACGTATCATGTTTAAATATATTTATCCATTTTTATACTATGCCCAAATAAATCAAATGTACATCACTTTAAATGTATATTTGTTTTACCCGAGGCATAGGAAATAATTAAAATCAAGGCAATGTTCATTATTTTTGAAATTTGGGGAGTTGTGTTCCTAACTTACGGAGTATGACCTCTTTCTATAACTGAAGTAATCGAATATTCTATTTAAAAATTAAAAAAAAAGCGAGACTTAAGTAATGATCAAATGGTGATTTTTCTTGTTTTCGAGGATTCAAAGCATCGTATCCTAACTTACAGGGTATGATCTTTTCTTCTCGATTAACTTGAAATAAGGTATTTTCGTAAAATTTAATTTAGTTAAGCGATATTTTAATAAATAAAAAACATCATGCAAAGAGGGATCGTATTTTAAATTCTCTTTGAATTTTTAATTTTCGATATCAAAACATCAAGTAACCAACTAGGTACCAATTTTGGGCGTTATGAGGGTGCTAATCCTTCCTCATACGTAACTGACTCCTGAACCCATATTCTTGGATTTTGTAGGTTAAAAATTATTGTTTTAATAGAATCTAATCTTTTATTAAGATGATTAAATTTTGAGATGACTCGATTACACCTAATAAAAAGGATCGGTGGCGACTTCATTCCCATTTTAAAATAAAAAGTTGAGCACCAAAAAAGGTTTCAACATCCATGGTTCGAGTTTTAATCGAACCTTTAGCCTCAACCCGCCTATGCCCCGATCGCTTAATCCGGCTGTTCTCCTCGACTAGGCAAAGGCTTTCACTATTCAGATTTTGAAGAAGATACCTCAAAACCATCCAAAGACCCGAAATATTTCAATATGGGTTCCCTTTTTTTTTTTGAGTGATGACTTCTCTCTTTTTTTCTGTTTCTTCTGTTGTAGGTTGTTGGACTTGGTTGGGAAGTCTTCTTCCTTATCTGCCAGTTTTCTTTTTGTTATTGCTTGTTGGTATGATGATTGTTGTGTGATAATGGTACGTGGGTGAAGGGTCAATGTTGGTGACCGTAGGGAGTACAAATTTCGGGTAAAATCGATTTTACTGACCGAACCAAATTAATTTAGTTAATTGGTTGATTAATTGAATTAATTCGATCGAGGTTGGTTAATAATTTTTTGGAAGTTCGGTTGACAGATGATTCAGTTTGAAATCGGTTAATTAACTGAATTAACAAAAAATTAATATTTTTTATATACATTTTACGTATATTAAATTCGGTTTATTTTTAACATGTTTTATACTTATTTTTACAAAAAAAAAAATTTTTAGTTAATTCGGTTGACCGACCGAATTAATTGAAAAAGTTTGGTTTGGTTAATTTTTTTTTGGAAAAATTTCAATTTGATTAATGTTAAGGGTTTAAAAAGTTCAATTAATTCAGTTAATACTAATTCGGGTCAGCTAACTGATTGAACACCCCTAGGTGAGTGGGATAAGCGGAGAGCTAGTGGTAGGTGCTTATGTGGTCTAATTTGGGTGTTGTTTGGATGATGGAGAACGAATTGGGAGTGTTGTTTCGAGTTATCTCTCCAGTTTATTCAAAAGGTTGAAAAATTATTATTTGTTGATTAAAATTATACTAAATTACTTTAGATTTAAGTTATTATTTTTCATTAACCACCAAAATTTAAAAAATTGATTTTTAAGATCTGATGAAGATATAATTTAGTGTGATTTAGAATAATTAATGACACTTAAATACACAGCAACAAACAATTCATTTTTATAATTAATTTAAATCTTATATTATTTTTATAAAAAACTCACGTATTTACATAAAATGTCGTCCTAAAGTCAACATTAGTGGGCTAAGTCACTTAATACTTTGGACTATTGAAGTCCATCAAAGAAGAAAACGTTCTGCCAATTTGGACTTTTCATCCCATTTAAGTGTCCCACAATAATTGCCTCAACGCTATGTATTTGAGCAAACTTGCTGAGGTGTAACTATTTTTGAACATAATTAATTGTAATTTAATATTATAACCAAAATTTATATAAAAAATTTTAGGTACAACTCAAAATTTCAACTACTTCACATTCATAATTCATATCACAAATTATATCTACTGTATTTTAAGTCTTTGTATTATATTAAAAAGTTCATTTTAATTGCTCTATATTATTATCCATATGTTAACTTTATTTTTAATGGAATGCATTGTTTAACGTGACTGATGTGACATTAAATTCAAATATCAAATCAAATTAAAAATTTACTAATCTTAAAATCAAATGGAATACCGTGTCTTAATGATAATTGATGTGGATCAAACTACAAATAATTTAAACACAACAATTATTAACAAGAAAAAATAATTGAAAACAATTTAGGGTAAAATCAAAAGCAATTTTTTACCTCTACTCATTCTTCAAAATTGTTGGTTAATTTTTAATTTGATTTAATGTCACATCAATCACGATTAAACATCATCATTCCGTTAATATTAAAGTTAATGTGCAATGATTAAAATATTCCTTTTAATAATAGAAGGATTGAACTAAATTTAATGACACGATCATGTGACTTATAATAAACTTTAACGTGATAAAGGACACCATTGATAGGTGGTGAGGCCCCATATTGACTATCATAAGGTCTTTTTATGTAGTTGATAGATTCGTAAGTTTTTTCTCAATTCATTCTTTAAAATGAAAATCTAATAAATCGACTAATTTAAAATTTACAAATTTTTTTATTCTGAATATTCAACTCTCCAAATAATTCTTTATAACATATTTTATTTGTCTTTGGTAAATAAGATAGCAATTGTTGACGTTTTTCTAGGATTTTATATAGAACTCTCAGAGATAAAACACATAAAACATAAATATCAAGTTTAAAATTTATGTTCTGGTAAATTTATGTTTTTTCTGCCCCGAGAAAGAAAGAAAATGAAGTAAATACCGTAAGCGTGTACAACAAGAGCTATTCAAAATCGGTCACAGTGGCGCAACCAAGGACCATAACAACTAGCCATTAAAGCCCTTCGAGGCAATAATCCAATTCAAGGCCAAACACGAAAAAACTCCAATTCACGTTTATCCTGGTGACATATGGAGAGTTATATCAGAATTTGTTCAACGAGCATGTAGTATCCCCGTTTTACTTAAAGCCCATGCAACCTCCATTCCCAAAGTGGTATGATGCGAATGCTCAATGCGAGTACCACCTAGGAATAATGTGACACTCTATTAAGAACTGCACTGCATTCAAGAAGTTGATCGAGAGGTTCATTAAGATAGGGATTGTAAGGTTCGATGATTTCTCAAGACCTAATGTGGCCGAAAATCTGTTACTTATTCATCCTGACCAATGGGTAAATGCGATAATCGAGAGTGGGGGCAAGATGACCAAAACTAATGTTGCGGAGGTGAAATCCCCACTAAAATAGGTTTGACAAAAAATGATAAACGTGAGATTAATCATTCAAGATTTAGAGGAGATACCCAAATGAGTGAGGAGCTACTTTGAGTTCTACGCTAAAGAAGGTCATGAGATCCAAGAGTGCACCGGATTCAGAGCTCTAGTGCAAAGTCTGATGGATAACAAAGAATTGGAATTCTTTGAAGATGTCAAAGGCTCAGAGGGAGGAGATGTTTGCACCTCAGAGGAAGGATCAACGTAGAAGGTTTACAAGGTCAACCACCCAGTGGTGATTATTTTCTGGCCGAGAAACAATGAAGTGGGAGCACAAGTTACACCAAGATTCATAATTCAAAAATCCGTGGCTTTTCCCTACAAGGATAGCAAAAAGGTTCCATGGAATTATGATTACAACGTGATTATCCCTAGAGAGGAGAACTCGGTTGTCACTTCAAAATGGGGCTAGGATATTGGTTTCTTCACACTCAGTGGGAAACGCTATGACCCTGCAAATGCAAGAATTTAACCCCTTAAAAAAAACCCTAGCAATTGAGCATAAGAAAGAAAAAATGGCTATACTTGAATCACCTGTCAATGAGCCAGTAACTGAGAACGAGGCTAAGGAATTCTTAAAGTTCTTGAAACATAATGAGTACAGTGCAGTAGAGTAGCTACACAAACAACCAGCTCGCATATCAATATTAACCTTGCTCCTGAGCTCAGAACACATCGTAATGCATTGATGAAGGTGTTAAATGAGACTTATGTTGCTGATAATATCTCTATAAAAAAGCTAGATCATTTAGTTAACAATTTGAGTGCCGACAATTTCATTTTCTTCAATGATGATGAAATACCTTCAAGGGGTATGAGATCTATAAAGGCTCTACACATCACTACATGCTACAAAGGATATACATTGTCAGGAGTGTTAGTTAACAATGGTTCTGTGCTGAACATCTTGCCTCTATCCACGCTGAATAAGTTACCAGTGGATAACTCTCACATGAAGACGTGTCATAATATAGTGAGAGCATTCGATGTTACAAAAAGGAAGGTGATGGGTAGGATTGAAATTCTACTCTTAATTAGTTTAAACACATATGAGGTAGACTTTTTGGTAATGGATATGAAACCCTCCTATAATTGCTTGTTGGGTAAGCATTGGATTCATTCGGCTAGGGCAGTGCCGTAATCACTGCACCAAAAATTAAAGTTGGTAACAGAGGGTCGACCGATAATGATAAAAGCTGAAGAAGATATCATTGCATCCGTAACCAGTGACGCACCATACATAGGAGCGGATGAAGAGGCAATAGAATGTTCCTTTCGACCACTGGAATTTGTTAATGCAACCTTCATTGTTGAAGGAAATAAGATCCTAATGCCAAAAATATCTAAGACCACGAGGATGAGTTTGCAGTTGATGGTAGGAAAATGAGCCTTGCTTGGAAGAGGGCTCAAAAAATATCTTCAAGGAAGGGTCAATGCACCAATACTGATAGACAAACATGACCATTTTGGCTTAGGGTACAAGCCGGATGCGAGACAGAAGAAGAAGGAATTGAAAAAGAAGAAATGAAGAAGAAGAGCACAACTAAGTGGGGGAGAGGTCAAATGGTTAAGGAGAAATCATTTATCCTTAACGAAAAATGGTAGAAAAAGAGAGCCCGTTAACCAAAACTACAGAAGGAATGTTGGGAAACTTGAGCATCAATGCCATATCCGAAGAAAGAATTGAAGAAGAAAATCAATCAGAAATTTTTCCTCATATCCCTAGAAGTGTTCTGAACAATTGGGCTGCGTAAGAGATCCTTGTAACTTTTAGAACTATTTCAGAGTAATGTTCAAAACACACTTATTGCTCTAAGCCTGAAGCAATAAAAATCCTTTTGTAAAAAGACACATGTCCACTATTTTTATTTCAATAAAATAATGCATCCTTGTGTCCCATTTGGAAAATATTCTTCTATTTTTTTCATTTCATTCATACTCATACCACACAGATAATTTTTCTTAGATTTATTTATTCTCTGGGTATTCTTTTATTCCTATAACAGACCTCTAGATTCAATGATACAAGCGACGCTACTGCTGACTCAGAGTCTCCTTTTGAGCAGGATATGTGTCCAGAGGAACCTCAAGACTTTGAAGATGATCGAGATTGTAACTTATCTTCTGATTTGTTAAAGATGGTAGAACAAGATGAGAAATAGATCCTACGTCACAAAGAGTCAGTGGAAATTGTGAGCTTGAGAGATGAACAAGAAAAGAAAGAAGTGAAAATCGGAGCTTGCATCACTGCAGAGACAAGGCGGGACCTCGTTGAATTACTTCAAGAATTCAAAGATGTCTTTGCATGGTCGTATCAAGACATGCCTAGTTTAAGTACTGATATCGTAGTACACCGACTTCTCATAAAAGAAGAATGCAAGCCGGTTCAATAGAAATTTCAAAGGATGAGGCCTGACGTCTTGTTGAAAATAAAAGAAGAGGTCAAGAAATAATTCGATGATGGTTTCCTACAAGTGGTTAAATACTCAGAGTGGGTAGCCAATATAGTCTCCGTCCCTAAGAAAGATGGAAAGTACGAATTTGTGTAGACTACAAGGATTTAAACAAAGCCAGCTCGAAAGATAATTTTCTATTGCCTCACATTGATACCTTAGTGGACAACATAGTAGGTTATTCACTATTCTCCTTCATGGACAATTTTTTCAGATACGACCAGATAAAGATGCATCTTGAAGATATGGAAAAGACAATATTCGTAACCATGTGGGGAACATTTTGTTATAAAATGATGCCATTCGGACTGAAAAATACGAGAGCAACATATCATATAGCCATGGTAACTTTGTTTCATGATATAATGCACAAATAAATCGAGGTTTATGTCGATGATATGATCGCAAAATCCCGAATAGAAAAGGAGCATGTAAAAGTCTTAAGGAAATCATTTTTGAGGTTGAGAAAATTCTAGCTAAAGCTGAATCCAGCAAAATGTACTTTTGGGGTCACGTCGGGTAAATTGTTAGGATTTGTAGTCAGCGAGAAAGGGATTGAGATCGACCTAGATAAAATCAAGGCTATACAGGAGTTGCCTCCGCCACGTACCCAAAAGGGGGTCCAGGGTTTCCTAGGGAGATTAAATTATATTGACCGGTTCATTTCACAACTAACCGAGAAATGTGACATCATATTCCATCTCCTTAAGAAACATAATCCAGGTGCATGGGATGAGGAATGCCAGAAGACATTCGACAATGTTAAACATTACTTGTTCAATGCCTAAGTGTTGATGCCGCCTATCCCAGATAAGCCATTGATACTGTACTTGGTAGCATTTGAGAATTCTATAGGATATGTGATTGGTCAATATGATGAGTCAAAGAGGAAAGAAAGAGCGATATATTACCTCAGCAAGAAGTTCACTGAATGTGAGACAAGATACTTGCCAATTGAGAAGTTGTTTTGCGCATTAATCTAGACAACCCGAAGGTTGAGACAATATATGTTGTACCATATGACTTGGCTCATCTCGAAAATAGACCCTCTAAAGTCAACATTAGTATTGAATCAAGACTGATGGACGGCTAATAAAGCTAAGTTCTCGCACTTATATAATTAGATAATTGTCCTTTTCATAATATTTTGGACTATTGAAGAAAAATGTTCTGCCAATTTGGACTTTTCATCCCATTCAAGTGTCCCACAATAATTGCATCAACGCTATGTACATGTATTGTTTCCATTTGAGCAAACTTGTTGAGGTGTAACTATTTTTTTAATATAATTAATTGTCATTTAATATTATAACCAAAATTTATATAAAAAATTTTAGGTACAACTCAAAATTTCAACTACTTCACATTAATAATTCATATCTTTA